>NC_056741.1:1416947031-1416992031 GCF_019279795.1 Protopterus annectens
CTGTTTGAGGCCGGTAATCCTCTTTGTGAGGTAGTTCTGTGGCCTTTCCAGTTGTTGTAGATGTCTTGTGAGATACATACCAAAAGGGGTGTTGTACTCTATAATGGGTCTAATGAGTGATGAGTAGAGGGGAATATTGACCTCTTTTTTCCTGGATTAGAAACCTTTTGTGATGAGGTGTGCCACGTAGAAGGATTTCCTGACTACTGTGGCGATGTGATTATCAAAGGAGAGACTACTGTCTACCTGTGTCCCAAGGTCTCTTATCATATTTTGGAGTATTAATAAGGATAGATAATATAGCAATAACCCACGCCTGGGTGTGGGTAATGCTAAATTTACCCACGGTTGGCGTGGTTTGGTCCCAAGGGCGAAGCCCGAGGGACCAAACAAAGCCAACCGTGGTAATTTAGCATTACCCACACCCAGGCGTGGTTATTGCTATTATATGACATTATTTAAGAAAAGAAACTATTCCTTTTCTTAAATAATGGCATAGTATAATGCCTGTTTACTGCCCTTCCGCAGATGTCTGGCATCCGCGGCAGTTCTGATGTACTGCGCGCCTGCGCAGTACATCAGAGTTGAGCAAAAGCAACGGAGAAAGCAAGATCTCCGTTGCTTTTTAGTCTCGCTATGTTAAATGAGTTTAACATAGCGAGACAGTTTAAAATAAGCAACGGACATCTCCGTTGCTTATTTTAAAACTGTCTCGCTATGTTAAACTCATTTAACATAGCGAGACAAAAAGCAACGGAGATCTTGCTTTCTCCGCTGTTTTTAAGACATTGTCTGCTATGTTAAATGGGTTTAACATAGCGAGACAGCTTTAAAATAAGCAACGGAGATCTCCGTTGCTTATTTTAAAGCTGTCTCGCTATGTTAAACCCATTTAACATAGCGAGACAGTAGAGTTATACTAATGGAAAAAAGTCCGGGCGACCGGACCTTTTCCCATTAGTATAACTCGATTTACAACGGGCACGCTGGCCAATCAGCGTGCACGTTTTGGGGGGATCGTGGTATAATAGAGAATTTTTCATGTATCTTTTGATTATATCATGTATATGCAGATCACATTTTTGCAGATTAGTATGTATAATCCTTTGAATGTGTGAGCGCATGAAGAATTTGTTTTGAAGTCTAAGACTGGTGTCTGAGTGAGATTTAAGAGTAAAGAGAAGCATTTTTTTTGTTGGACAGTTTTCAATTTCTGTTAAATCCTATCCAAAGGGCAACCAAAGAGTAGGAATCTTGGGTAATTGTTTGCAGTTTAGACAGGTGACAGCTACACAGATGAGGGTTAAGTCATCTGCTTAATGAATGAGAGATGCATGCATGAATGGAGAGTTTGTAGGGGTCATTTATGAAGATGGTTAATAGTAGGGGCCCTTATATTAGAGACATAGAGGGCTCGTCTAGTGCCCGGTGCCATTATCTAGGCTGGCTCCCCCCAACTATAAGTTGAGAAGCAAAAAAAAAAAGAGGTCCATTCCTTGATCTGTTATGCACTGTGCTTATCACTTCAGGAGTAAAACAGGTCCACTGCTGTATCCCCCTCGCTAAAAATTAGGAGCACAAAAAAATGTATGAGCACTGCTTTTACAGTCAGGACTGAAGTGCTTCAGTATTTTGGAATGCTTCTACTTTTTCTTTAAAAAAACGTATCTTTTTTAAAAACTGTGGTAAAGCACTTTTTAATGCTGGTAAGGAAAGGAATGACAGTGCACTACCTGACCCATTCTAGCTGGGACTGCTTCTTCTTTGCCACACCCTAGATACCCATCGACTTAAGATAGATCCTTCAGGTACTCCACAAGTGACTGCAAGCAAGGAAGACAGAGCTGTTTTCTACTTTACAGATTGGTGTTAAATTGCTATTTAACTGGAGATTACTGCATCTGCAGTGATTTTAAGCTGCTCAGACAGGAGGTTATCTGTGGCAAGGGTGGTTTTCTTAAATAAGTAATACTGCTCAAGTCTGGATAGTTGTTGATTGCCTATACCACAGATATATATGTATGCAGCATATGTATACATACTTAATACAGCAGATTGTATATTTTTTGCTGTTGTTTAATTTCATACCTGAAGATAGCATATCTTTATTTAACATATATTTTCATTTTATTTTTTTCCTTATTAATATTTTATTTGCTTGTCTAAAACTATATGCATTTAATAACTGAAAGGATTTCTTTCTTCATTTCTACTTTTTAATGAAATGTCTGCATGTTTAGATGTATAGTAATGTTTTTACTACTTTAACATTCTTGAGGTATATTATTTTGCAGAGGGCTAACAGCCTGTTCAGAATTACCTCCTCTGCCTTCTGCCCATTGTGTGCAAGGATAACATATGGCTATGCTGTGAAACTGAAATGGATTGCATGGGAATCTGGTGGAAAAAATGAATAAATGATTAATTTTTAAAAAGTATCATGAAAGTTTTATTTTTTTTTTTATCTTGAGGTGTCATTAGACTTTTTAATTATCAGTCCTTGCTTTATTTCTTGATATTATTATAGTTGTCTTATTCTTATATAAAGCATTCTGAGTAAAGGATGTAAATAAATTTGACTTGATTCCACAGAGACTAAGAACACAGCAGGATTATATTGTGCCTCATTAAATTATACAGCATGCTGGATTTGTCCATGCGTTGTCTGTAAATAGTCTAAGCACAATGAATGGATGCATTTGGCTCCATTAGGTATAGCAGCACACTGCTAGCAGCTGCAGCTTGTCCTCTCAGTAGTCCATGCTCACAGCAGGCCTGTGCTATGCTTCATTAAGGAATACAGCAAATTGTACCTGGCAATGCCTAGCCCTGTATCTAAATTAAACATACAGAAAAAATGGGTTGTGCTCCAGAGAACATGATGATATATACTATACAGAGCTGCAGCTAGTTCTGTAAACAGGCTATGGGGCAGTAATATGTCTAAGTTATACAGTACAATGTATCAGGACAATACTGCTGCTACTTGTCACATGTAATGATCTACAAGTGCATTTCCCATTTCTGTTCTGGCTTCATTCATGCAGCCATGAATCAAAGTTGCAGAGGCTATTAGGACTATATATACACTGCTGTATATATTAGATACATTGTGAGATAACTGGTATCATCAATAAAAATCAGAATGTTTTTTATACTGCTTTCTGGGCACAAATATATAGTATTAAGTCAAAATAGTATTCTAAACAGACTACAGTACAGTGCACAGATGTGCAAGGACTGAAGTGCTTGTGCATTTTTCTGAATTGCAACATTCCTGGCTGAATATTAATAAGATGCCATTTAACTAATACATTGTTACGCACACCATACTTTGTAAATTCTGTGTTTTATCATTTAATGTGATACTGGTTGTATATAAACATCTCTTATTGATTGCTACCTGTACTCACAAAGCTCTAAATCATTTACTTACCACCACCTGTAACAACTTCCTTAACATGATTAATAATGATAATACAAAATATTTTAATAGGTGCCATATTGCTGACAGTGTAAAGAAATAATTGTACTTTTACACTCAGTTGTATAATATTGCTCATAAAGTTTGCATTGAGTACAGAAAATACTTTTTGCTAGATGCTTGTATGCTACATGGTTTAAATGCATTAGTTGATTTAAAAGGTGTTTCAAAACGGAAACCATTAAGGAATACAAAGCTTTATATGACCCAAAAACTGTGCGCTATGTACCAAGGCACCAGAAGCTAAAATAAATTTATTAGACAATGTTAAGCGCTTTAATCTCATACATAAAAGACTTCATCAGAACTTTTATGTTCAAGATGAAAGCACTTAACAGTTTCTTTCAAACACCTTTATTGAATTATCACTTATGACATACATAAATTTACATTTATATAAAAGTAATCACACTATAATTAACAAAACAAGCATTTACTTCACATATATTGCTATATGTCATAAAACCTAAGCAACGTTACATAAATTATTCAATTCCTGCCTTTTTTTCTTTATTTTATAACAAGAAACATCTTAATTAAACCATCACTTACTACATAGGCAATCATACGTTTATATAAATGAAAACAAACCACACCCGACACAATCCTTGTTGCAAGCATTTTGCATCACAATCCATGCTGACACACTCCCAATTGCAAACAGTATACATCACTTATAATCTACCCAATCTTTTTCAGTCAAATATTACATAGCTCGTTAAATCCTGCTACCTTTTAAACCTCATTCCTCCTTTGTATGTATTGTTTCCACAATTCCCATGGTTTTCCTATGTAGTTTGTTCCTACCCTTTTCTAAATATCTCAATTCCACTTGTTTTATCTCTTTTACTACATTCACTACTTCTAGTGTAGTTGCTTTAGATTTTGCTTTCCATTTTCTAGTAATTGCTTTTTTGGCAGCCACCATTATTAGACACAGCAAGGCCTTACCATGCCTAGGCAATTCGATTCTGTATCATAGCTCAGAAAAATCATCTCCCTCATCAGACCAATCTGCCCACCCAGCATCTCTGACAGAGCATCCCGCAGGGAATCCTTAAAGTCCACCAATTCACTGTACTCCAAGAAAATATGCTCCCAAGTATCTCTTTCTTCCCAGTCACAACTGCAACATTTGCTGTCCGCCTGAGGAAAAATTTTCCAGAGTCTGCTTGGGGTATAAAAAAATCTATGTAATCATTTCCAGGCAAAAGTCCTAAATCTTCTAGATTTTGTTGCATATTAGGGAGACATACATATATCTTCCCATTGTTTCTTTGTGAATTGCTTATCCAGTCTCTCTTCCCAATCCTTTCTAACCACCTCTGATTGATTCTTACAGTTATCATGCAATATTTTATATGCTCTACTAATTATTTTTTTAATGGCAACTTCTGTTCTAGATTCTATTAAAAACTCTACTAGTACTGGTCTTTCATTTAGGACCCCCCAATTTCTTTCTCTTTGCCTATACTCTGATATCAATCCCTGATAGGGAACCCAATATCCAACCTGCAGTTCAAATACATTTTTGACATCTTCCCATTCCATCATCTTTCCCTCTCTAGTTGTCTGCCCCCAATACCTTGGTTCCTTTGCCAGTTTTCTCCATTAAATTTCAGCCCCTTCTTGCTTATTGTCTGTATCCCTAATTGCAGTCATCTGTATTGGCAGAGTCTCCTTTCTGCATTCCCATGTTGGTTTAGTAGGTCTTAGAATACTTTCTGCTACTTTATGGATATAATATTCTGCATGATTATTGTTATTCTGCTTGAAGGCCTGCATCCAAAATCCCAGTCTCTCCTTGTTTCTTGAGCTTCCTCTGTACTTCACCATCATCCCTTTCCACTTTGAATTAAAGTTGTCTGCTTGTGCTATATTTAGGAGTCTTAACTGTGTAGCTCTGAAATACCCCTTCAAATTGGTTCATCCCACTGTACCCTGTTCTACTGGAAGAATAAGCTTATCCTACTTGACTCTTGCTGCCTCCCCCTCCCAGATAGAGTCCTTCAGTTCTTTATTAATTGCTACCCACAACTTCTCATCTGATTAAGAAAAATGTGCCTCGCCTGGCTGTCTATAAGACTAAAGGGACTAAAAGATTTTAAATGCCCATAATTTAACACCTGCAGCCTCCTTTTCTCTACTGTATGACTCTGAGCCAGTCACTTATCCAGACAGTGTTTCCTGTATGGATCTTTGAAAAATATTTGTATGGATCAGTGCTCTATCCTGGTTAACAAATGCAAGCAAGCAGACATATAAATAAATGCGTACGTATAGACATTTATTTAATATTGACAAGTGTATACTGTGTTTAGAACTAGAAATTTTACAGCATTTTTATTGTAACCTCAGAATGATTTGTTTTACCTTTTTTGTAGCCCAAATTCTTGTTTTTTTTTTTTGCTAAGTTTTAGTTATATAAATAGAGATCATAGAAAATATTTAGTACATTTGATTTGTCAAGTTATATTAAAATTGATAGTTTATATGAATAAAATCAATTTGATGAAGTTTTCCTATTATAAGGTCTCATGGCAGTGATAACCACACTGAGTACAGGGGGTCCTGGGTTCAATCCCTTGACGAGGGTCATCATTTTCCTTACTTGCTGAGTTTGTATTATACTTATAGTAGATGAAACCACTTACTAGTTTGAATTAAATAAAATTCCTAGTTTCTTAGTTAGATTAAGTTGTATTTATTTTACTTTTCACTGCAAATAATATGTCAATATATTGGCACCAGAGATTATACTTTTCTTCTTTCAAATTACTTCTAATTTTTTATCACAAACTCAGGTATTTATTTATCCATAAAACAGTATTCACTTCTTATTTAAATCTGAGTCACTACAGCCTAATTTAATTATATATGCAATAATTCAAAGTAATGGCAAGTTTGTCCTAAGAAAAACACCACGCCCATAACCCAAAAGAAACCATTTAATCCAAATTTAAAAAGACAACTCAAAGTTAAGAGACTTGAATGGGAACACCAGCTTTGATATTAATATTTGGCATTTGTTCTCCTGGTTCTAAGAACAATGAGACTGTCACTTTTCAGAGGCAGGGTTTTAAGATTTTTAATTATAGTAACCCTGAGATTGACAGTAGGTGGTTGAGTTCTTTTGTAAAGGTTTTTTTTTGTACCTAAAAGAAGACTTGATATTGTTAACACTGTTTTGGATTTTAAAAAAGTCTACATAAATTGATCGTGAAAATTTTATTTAATGACAAGCCAAATTTGGGTAGGGTACCTGCTGAATTTGTATGACCTAGCACCATTAATTCCCCATTTAAAGTCTATTTTGCAGATTTTTGAGAAGTTTTATGAAAATGACATTCAAACAACACTTGAACAGCCAAGAAAATTTACTCATTGCAACCTGTCTGTAGAAGAAAAGCAACTTTTGGATTATTTGGTTAATAAATTAATTAGGGATATGAAACCAGACAAATGGGGGTGGTATTGTTATCATGAATACCACTGATTATTCAGCAAAGATGTATGAATTGTTAAATAATGACTCACAATATGCCAGGTCATCCAAGAACAAAATAAATATAGCCTACTACAAAACTTATGGGAACTTGAAGGATTTGCTTGATCAAGACACTATAGGGCCCAAACTTTACAATTTTTTTGCAGGTAGAATTTTCACTTATACCCAGTATATTTGGTATACCCAAGGCTCATAAGAACATCAGTGATTCACCCTTACTTTCTATAGTTGCAGCAATAGGTTCCAAAACACATCCACTGGCATTATTTGTTAACCATAAGCTAAAAGAAAATGTTGACAACGATTCATTTGTTCTTAAAGATTCTTATGATTTCCTGGGACAAATTAGACAAGAAGTTTATAGTGATGGATCTTATTTGGTCACCACTGATGTGGTCGACCTGTTTCCTACATTCCACACCTGGTAGGATTTACTTGGTTCAGTGACATTCTCTTGACATGTGACTTCTTGGATGGTAGGAAAATCAATATGCTTGAAGATTTTATGAATAGTATTCTTGATAACAACTATATTTTTATGGAGAATGCTTCAAGCAGCTTACTGGAGTCATGATGGAAGCTTCTTCTACCCATGTATATGCCAACATGGTATTATGGTTCTGGGAAAATAATTTTGTTTTTAAATCCATGGAAACGGTTGGTATATTTTTACATTATCTAGATGATATATTTATTATATGGAGGGGTGGTTTAGACTACCTGAAGGAATTTATAGAATTTTTGAATAACACCACTGGCTTTTTAAATTTTACATATAGTGTCTCTAGTACAGAAATAAATTATCTTGCTGTTTTAATTGTTAAAAATTCCACTGAGTAGAAATTTATGTCTAGAATCCATAGGAAGCCTACATTTCCAACATTTTTTTTTACATTTTTCAAGCAACCACCCATTTCACCAGAAGAAAGGGCTTGTTAAAGGGGAGATGATTCAGTTACTTAGGATCACATCTGAGTATGACAATTTTAAATTGGAGATGGACAAGGTCATTGACATTTTTGAGGTTAGAGGATACCCATAGGGGTTGTTAATGGATATCAGAAATGAGAAACTCAGAAAGTGAAATAATTTCTTTCTGCCCCTGTTAGGTAGCGGGTTCTACAGAACCATTACAAGCCCAAGGCATATAGAGTGTAACATCATCCCAGACCACACAGTGATTTTAAGGTTTGGTAGTGATAGAAACATCATTCAACAAATAAAAAGTGACAGTGACATTAACATCCTAGGTGCTCAAACCCACTTGATATTCAAAAAGCATTTTAATATTAAAGATATTATTGAGTATGAATATACAAATAAACATAAATTCAAACCAAGACAAAAAATGGTTTGTTTGTGTCTTTCGGCTTTTCCCGGTTAGGGGTCGCCACAGCGGAACTCCGGTCCGCTAATGATTGGCAGTAGATTTTTTTACGTGCCGAGTTTGCCAGCCCTGACGCACAACCTTCAATGAAGGTACACCCATTCATGCATGTCTCCACACAGAAGACGCTCTAGCTGAGAATTGAATGGCACAACGTCTTGCTGTGAAGCGACGCTACCGCAGCACCACCACTGCAGTCAATGGTAGGAATGAGAAAATGTGGAGTGTGCAACTTTTACAAATATATTCATGAAGGCATCTCTTTGAAACTGAGCACATGCAATATTGAGTTCAAACTGAATCACTGTTGTGATTGTAATACCAAAAGGAGTGGTGTATTTATCTTTTTGTGACCACTGTCATTGTTTTTATGTGGGCAAAACTGACTGTGCCCTCAAGAAAAGGGTATACAAACATTATAATGATATTTTGGAGGCTTAATATTAATAGTGCCCTATTTAAAATATGTTGATTTGCACACAAGGTAAATTAGTTTTCTTTTTTATACGTTACCAAGTGCATAGGATGAGAGGAGGGCCTGTGGGAAAGGAGACTTGAATATATGGAATTAATATGGTAGGTCAGAGTCAATGCTGCCATTTACCCAAGTCTAAATGGTTGTATATCATTAAGTTTTTTACTTAAATTGACGGCAGCTAAACTATGAGGGTTCTCTTTAAAACATTCAGTTTCAGTTTTCTTCTGTGATGTAAGGAAATTGTGCTACTGTTTTCCACATCCCAGAAAAAAAATTCAGTTGTTTTTTAGGACATTGGACTTTACTACACCTCTTATTGCTTACTAGGTTTGTGAATTTTAGCTGAGTTGACTTTTGAGTTTGCGTTAATTATGTGAATTATGTATTAAAACTGAAATAAGAATTTAAATAATTCAAATAATTTAAATAATTAATATCTTAATACTACAGGATGTTTTGTTACATGTGACTATTTAATTTTTGTATTTATTAATCTTAATTGTTCTGATGAAGTCTCAATGTATATGAGGATGAAAGCTTTGAGCTATCTTTTTAAATTTGGATTAAATGGTTTGTTGACCTTTGGGCTACAGAAGTGGTATTTTTCTTGTACAGACTTGCCATTACCTCAGTTTGTTGGGTTGATTGTTGCATTTTCAGGGATTGCTCTTTGTTTTTGTGATTTAATTATTTAAAACATGAATTTATAGAATTCATATGCCTCTGCTTGCGTACTAAAATCATGCAGCTCAATTTCTTTATCAAAATAAATATTTATAGTTCCTAAAAAGACATGCTCCTTGTTCTGTAACACAGTAATATATGATCAGCATATGGATTTTTCTTTAAACCACCTTAGATTGATACACAAACACAATTTCATAATATATTTTGTGTGTCCTTACTATAGTCTTAAACTGTTAAAGGAGTACCCTTTCTTGTGGCTTTAATATCTTGTAATACTCTTACTGTATACATTATATACATTTCTACCCTCTGAATGAGTAACATCCTTAGTAACTTTATTGCCATCTTTACATAACTTGGAGAAACATTTTTAACTTCATACACCTATAATTTCTATATAACCAATATTTGATAAGATCTGTTATCTATTTCTAATACATACATTCTTGAACTTCTACTTGATAGCATTCCTAATTAATAAAAATAATATCTTTCAATATTCTTAGTGCATAATTTCTTAAACATCTAAACAAGCAAAAATGTAAACAACATCAGTAGCAAATACTTTTTTGTTATAGCACTTAAACGAAAATCATGCAACAGCTCCAGTTATTAAATAAATGTACACAAGCACATATGTAATGTCCTTCCTCATTACTAAATAACAGTGAAATGAAAACAATGCTTTTTTTTTAAACCAGCATATGTCACTTACTCAGTATGATAAATATTATAGCAGTTAGACATAATTATTCTCCTTGTAAATAAATGCTATGCCATGAATATTCATGAGGGCACGCTGACTCAACCGTAACTCTTACATGGACTGAGTAGGAAAGCAGGGGGTGTGTCCGACTGCCAAGTAGTCTAAATGTGCACTCCCCTGCAAAGTTTTAAAAAGCATAATGTCAACACACAAGAGCAAGCTCGCTCAAATGTACTTGCACCCAACACCACACTCCCTGACACTGTAAACCCCCATCACACTTATATAAAGTAAATAATTATATATATATTTTTTAAATCCACGATATAACTGCCCGTATTTGTGCATGTGTGCGCAGGTGTGCCCATTGCTTAGCTAGAGTTAGCAATTGTGACATGGAAGAGCATAAGAAAGAATGTTTATGCAAATTGCACCAAATTGCAATAGCGTAATGGTAGAGTGTATGCACAAAGAGAAGGCATTCACAGTTCAAGTCCCACTACTCCCCTTCTTATTTATGTTTTAAATCAGTATTTGAAATAATACCAGACATATATGATTAAAATTTTATTAAAAGCAGTGACATGGCCAATGTATCAGTGAACAAACTATATATTTTTAAAGGACCCAGATATATAATAGCCTGCTGTTAAGCAATGCTTTACCCAGCTAAACAGAGGTGCCCATAGTCTAATAGCGCTTTACCCAGCTAAACAGAGTTGCCCATAGTTTAATAGCACTTTACCCAGTGCAATAGAGTTGCCCAAAGTTTAAAAGTGCTTTACCCAGCGCAATGTGTTTGCGCGGGCGTGCGCGCCATGCCAGCCAGGGCACCGTAGGGTACCGTGGAGCAACATAGAGCTAAGTTGCTTAAATGCAGTCACACCCCCTAGCCTGTCTAGACAGTATTAAAATAAAAGAACGACACGGTTCGAACCCAGGCCCCTGTGCATCATAATCAGAGTACAGAACCACTAAGCCATGACAACATAGAAGAAGCAGCCACTATTAACATTCATAAACTTACGAATGGTAGTTTAACCATTACTAAGCAGGTCTGCAGTCAGCCGAGAATTTTACAAAATGGCCAATCACAAAAAAGTGCTGGAAATGCGGCATATTCAAGCCCCATAGGCGGGAATACTCACCATAACTGATTGTAGCTCACATTTGCAGTCAGAATGGCAGGTGCAGGAGAGGGTTCATGCTTCCGAGCACAACGTTGGGGCATCGAGGAGTCAAAATACATGGTTTGACTCCTTGTCCACCGTCACGAGTCAAGACTCCTGCAGGGCCAGTTCCAAGGGAAGGAGTACAAGGCAGAGGCTTGGAACTGGTTAGCTCGTGACCTCACCAGTGCCACAGGTGTTCTTCAGATTGGTGAGCAGGTCCGTAATCACCATGCAGACCTGAAGAGACGAAAGCAGGACCACCTGAACCAGTGGATACAGGAGGCCCATGGGATGCAGAATGCCCCACAACTGAGTATGTAGCCATGGAATACAGTATGTAAGAATTGATAATGGAGTATGTATAATGGATAGGTATGTCTCAATATCCCTTCATTTACTTTACAGCTGCAGGTGACCATGCTATGAATCAGCAAGCCTATGCTGATAGGCTGCTAAGGCTGTGCCACCAGGCAGGTTAGTGATTATTCTGCATGTATTGTTATATAAAATATGAGAGAGAGCATGAAAGAAAGTGTTGTAGTCCAATAAAACAGCCATAGAATTGCCTGAATAAGTCCTCTGCATGTACTGTCAGATAAAAACATCAGAGAGGCAGAAAAAGAGTGCAGTAACCCATTAAGAAAGGTAACATATGTCTGGAATAATATCTCTGCAGGCACTGTCATATAACATAAGTGAGTGAGCCTGAAAAAAGATTGTTCTAACCTAATAATAAAGGTATAATATGTCTTGAACATGTCTGCCATAAATACCGTTAAAACAAATAAAGGAGTGAGCCTGTGGAAAAGTGTGCAATGTCATTAATAAAGGTCTAAAACCCAGAGTGCATCTGTGTCACAGAGTCTGAAATGTTGTTGTACCCTTGCATTATACAAACAGTACTGTTTGAAAATGTGCTGGCAACCCAGAGTTATGCAGTCCCATATAAAGTGGGTGATGGAAGTGCTAGTAGCTGTGAAACATATATACAGTCCACAATAGTCAGTTACTGGCTGGCATGAATAAGTAAACCTGGCACACATGTAGCAAGTAATTATTCACCAGAAATGTGAGTGTGTGTCAAGAAATGCAGGGTTCTGTACAAATCGAAGTGAACATGTCATGTGAAAACATCCCAGATATGTAGATAAAGAAATATAAATGCAAACAAGTAATATGTAGCAGTAACATCTGCATCCTGGACAGTTAGTATGTCAGATATAGGTCAGGCATATATTGAACTAGCCAAACCCATGACACAACCTAATGTATGGTGGCAAGTGTAATAATACAGGTAGGGGATATACACTTGCAGTCACTGGGAATGTAGTGTAGACTAAAAGGTCATTATAAGATGTTAACCGAGGTTTTTTCTACACCCTACCGTATGTGCATAAACCATGCAATTCCACACCTCAATGGGTATGTGTAACCTTAAATATTTGTTGGGACATATGTCCTATTGTTTTATAAATATTTGCATTGATGTTGATGCATGTGCCCTGTTCAAACACCACGTTCATGGTGGCCTGTTGCTACCAAACATCCCTGCATGCTGTTGGAATATCCACTGTCGTTCAATATATACATGTGTTATGCTTGCTGTTCAACTGTTGGAACCTTGGTGTGTTGGGTTAATGGGAATATTACTGCATGCTGTTACAACTAATCTGGAATGCTGTTGTGTATGTTGTAATTAAACACACCTAATCACAGAACGTATGGGAAGGCCAGTCCCAGCGGACCCACCTGTCCTTCCTCAGTTGGTGAGTGCACCTGGCACCAGCGGCTCTGGTGCCCAGCCCAGGCTCCCCTCCTCCATTGATCCTGTGCCACCTTCGGGTGGAAGCACTGCAAGGGATGGGGCTCGCCCCCCCATGCAAGCGTGGGCAGAGGAGGGCCACCTGTCACCCTTGCTAGGGTACGAGCTGTGGTGCATAGGGAGATCCAGCGTTCAGTCGCTGACCCCTACGCCAGCTCGAGGTGAGAGTGGCGTGTCTCTCGGTTGAGCCTGCCCGTCCTACACAGCCCTCAGCATAGCCACCCTCGGGGCTGTGAAGGTGCAGTGGTGACTGCCCATGGGTACGGATCTCAGTTCCACTGTTACCATCTGTGGGCTCATGGGCTTGCGATTTCCAAACATCCTTCCCCATCAATTGTGTTCACCTACCCCATGTGTCAAACTCCGCCCCTGTATGCGTCTTGTTTGTCTTGTCTGTTTACCTCCCCAACCTACCTCCCCAAATATATCTACTTCCTCTACCTCACATTCCACTCTCACCTGAAAAAAAAATAAAAAAAGGGCAATCTGTTCTCACAAAAAAATTACGCCCCATACATAGCTGCCCAATTTGCACACATGCCCGCTGGACATGTAAACTGATAATTCTAATTGGCAATACAACATATTTTGTTGTTCTCACCCCTCTCTCAGGGGTGGAAGGTTTCAAATTTCACACCAAATTTCAAACATATGCACAGCTGTTGCTGGTAAAGAAATGGGCAGCTATGGACCTTCCCTACACCCATCCTGCGCATCCCGAGCTGGTTTCCCTACTGTCTTTCCCTCTTTGTGCCCCCTTTTTCACCACTTTCCAAATCTCCCCATTTTCTTTTCTTTAAAAGAAATTAACACGGGGGTTAGCAGGAGTAAGCACTTTTAAGCAGTAGTTAGCGGGGGTGTGCGAATGTGAGCTTGTGTGCGCTAAGCTAAGCATTGCTAAGCATCGTGCAAACCCATGCAAACCCGCTTACAACTGCTTAAAAGTGACTTAGTCACTCTGTATGACAAGGCCCTTGTACTGCTCAGCAGCAAAATCAAATACCCTTGTCACTCTCAAACCCGGGACCTTGAACTCACCAGTCTGCATGAAGTACCACTACACCACGGCATATATACAACAGCTTAGCGCTGAAAGCAATATATCATGCATTACCATGAGTGAATGTAAAGGGAAAATAGGAATGGCATAACACAAATCTTGTTCTGTGGGCCTTAACCAGCAGGTGTTGTGGAATTGCATGACATGACTGTGAAAAGAGAATCAGCCATGCTAGTAGGGAATAATGTTACAGTAGCACCTTACAAACCCCACACAGTATCAGATCAGGATAAACACTGGCATATTTGCATAGGTCACAGGCCAGACCTCCCAACAGTGACTGCTCTACAGTGATGACCCTGATTTGTAAACAAATGTTAGCTGTGCCCCTCTGACTCCCTGTGAAATGTACTAACAGTAGGCAGAAAGGTGACGAATCTCACTTAATGACAAATGTCAATAAGTGAGAGTAGACACTGCTTGCACGTCAGAAAAGGTGTAGTAATACATATGCTCTGAATCCCTCAAAGTGTGAACTGCAAAATGTCTGAAATATATCACAGGTGTATCCCAATTATATGCACCTTTCCCCTAAGGTTGTTCAAATATATACGTGAGAGTATCTGAGGCCTGGAAGAGTCAGAAACACACAGTCATATCAGCTTGTCTGCTGTTACACACTCTGCAAATAGCTATAGAATGAATCCCACAAGCATGCCCTTATGTAGAAGTACAACACAGAAATATCAAAGGATGTAGCAATGTACTGCTAGCACCACCTGTGACAATGCTATTGTTCAGGTGCTGAAAAGACTGCTGTGGTGCACAGTCAAAGAATACTAGGCTGACCTCTGTCTACCATCTGGATATGTCCACAGGTGGGAGCTACTCAGACAGACTACTAGCCTTTATAGACTTACAGGTACACAGCAACTCTGCATGTTCAGTGAAGATAAACATCACACGATAATAAATAATGCACTCTGCACTTCTGCACCCCTACCCAAAGGTACTATATACCCGTGTAGTCAAGCACAACCAAGGGTGTAGGTAGGCATACACAGTAGTGAAATATGTTCAGTTGTCCTGAGCAGACTGTGCTAATGTCAACACAAACAAACCACAAACTGTTCAGAAGTGAGTAATGTACTAATGACAGTGTAGCAGTTCACAAACAGTGCATGTGCCTGATATTCATAATTGGTAGTACAACACACTTAGTTGTCCTCACCCCTCTCTCAGGGGTGGAAGGTTTCAAATATCCCTCCTAATGTATTCCATATGCACAGCTGTTGCTGGTAAAGAAATGGGCAGCTATGGACCCTCTCCACACCCATCCTGTACATCCTGAGCCGGTTTTCCTACTGTCTTCCCCAATTTGTGCACCCTTTATCACCACATTCCTATCTCCCCATTTACTTTTCTGTCAAAGAAATGAGCGCAGGGGTTAGCGGGAGTGAGCACTTGTAAACAGTAGTAAGCGGGTTTGCACCAGTGTGCAGCTTAGCTTAGCATTGCTAAGATATGATAAGCTAAGCCAAGCTTGGCTTAGTATTGCTAAAATAAAATAAGCTAAGCTAGGCTTAGCTTAGCATTGCTAAGCATCGCGCAAACCCACGCAAACCCGCTTACAACTGCTTAAAAGTGCCTTAGTCACTCTGTATGACAAGGCCCTTGTACTGCTCAGCAGCAAAATAAAAAACCTTGTCAGTCTCAAACCCATGACCTTGGACTCACCAGTCTGCATGAAGTACCACTACACCACAGCAGATATACAACAACTTGGTGCTGAAAGAAATATAACATGCATTACAATGAGTGAATGTAAAGGGAAAATAGGAAAGCCATAGGAATGCATTGCAATAACTACTGTTGTATGCCAGTTAATTCTCTAATTTGAAAAGAAAGTACTCCCATGTATCCAGTGTTAGCATTAGGAGGTGAGAGTAAACCTACACACTGAGAAGAGTATACTGGAAGAAGCAACAGTCAGGTTTCAGTACAACATGCATTTCACTGGCTACAACCCAGCTTCAGATATGAGACATATACCAACCTTCTGACTGAGACAACAGTGTCCACAGCAAGCAAGCATGGTCCCCACCTTGCAAAACTGAAAGGGCTATGCCTACCTAACCTATCATTTTATAGCAGTGTCCTGAAATCACAGTGAGAACTACAATTACCACACAGCAGGCTGCATGCAATTGCTAAATGGTGCGCACGAATTGGTGCAGAGGCCATCACATGCACATGTGCAGATACCTAGAAAAGCAGCCTGTATTTGCTGTCCACACATGCAATAATATCATTGCAACAACTGGGAGAGAGAGAGAGAGAGCACGAGCGAGAGAGACAGACAGAGACAGACAGACACAAACAGGCAGAAGGAGATAGATGCTGAAAACAAACAGCAACACACAGAGGAAACAAAACCAAAATAAATAAATAAATAAATAAAAACCACCTACAACAGATGGAGGTGAGGAATACAAAGGTAAGGTATGTAACAGATATGTATTTGGTGACATCCGAAAGATGTGTCTGAAGGGTACTCTACATACTGTGAATCATCCATATGTGGCAGCAGTCCATATCTATATGTACATGCACATTTGCATAGGGCAAGGGACATACTGCAACTGTTAGTGAAGGCTGGACATAAGTATGTTGTTGAAGGCTGCTATGTGCACATATGTATGTAGGTTGTAGTGTGTGGCATTGCAGAAAGCAAGCAGTGCCGGTATATGTCATGTGGTGTTAAACGCTGTTGGACTGAGCTACAGGCAGTGAGGTCTGCAACAGCTATATGGCCTGAGGACAGCAGAATGCATTCTGCACAACATTGTGCAATAGTATTACATAACCGTATGTCTCACAACTGTTGCATAATTGACATCCCCACCATGAAAGGTGGGCAGTATATGTGCCTATATGTGCAGCTATATGTACAGCAATGGATGTTTACATGTATGTGTATATATACATGTATATATACATATATATCTGTGTATAGATATATAGATATATATATGGATATATTTAGATATGTATGGATATATATGGATAAATATAGATATATATTGATATATATGGATATATATAGATATATATAGATATATATGGATATATATGGATATATGTAGATATATATAGATATATATATATATATATAGATATGTATGGATATGCATGGATATGTATAGATATGTATAGATATGGATAGATATGGATAGATATGTATATATGTATGTATGTGTATATATATATATATATATATATATATATATATATATATATATATATATATATATATATATATATATATATATATGAGAGAGAGAGTGAGGGAGACACAGGGTCATATGTACTGCAACAGGTGCCTGTTGTCCAAGGCATGGACTAAACACCACTTTTGATACCGCAGTGCCATACCCCATCCCAAAACACCTTACGCAGTAACTGCCACATAGGTGGTAGCCTGCCTAACACTGATGGCGTCAGAAGGGTACACAGGACACAGGTGGACAGTAGGCTCCCCTTTGATAATCACAGTGACAACCGTAGTAATGTAATCTGTCTACATGGTACATGTCATCACAAAAGGTGTGTCATCTAGGGAAATATAGGTCGGTTTTCCCCTCTACTCATCACAATGCCCCATGTGGTATGTACCTCACATGACAACTACAGCAAGTGGAAAGGCCACAGACATACCTAACAAAGAGTAATACTGCCCTCAAACACATGCCCTATGCAGACTGACTCACAAACCACAGCTAGAGTGTGTTGCATACTGCCCACCCAGAGGTTACCACTGCCGGACATACAGAGGTATGTCACACCCATAGCAGTCAGCCAATCACCATGACAACACCTCACAATCCCTCTGGGCTATATGACGTAGGGCCCTAATCCTTGTCACCTCACTAAACAGCACATGCTGGAGGTACAGGTTCCTATCCACAAATATGCCATACTCTGGACTAAACCACCCAGCATGAACAAACAAGGCCCCTCATTAGCAGATGTCATACATACCCCTGATGATTGTTTTGGAGATAGGTAATATGCCCTGGGAGTCACTTCTGTGTATCCAGTTGACAGGAGCAAGTGACATCACATTACATGTGTGTCAAAGGCCAGGGTAGCATATGGCTAGGCTGCTGTAGGCCCTAGGGTCAATAGCGTATTACCTACCTATGACACAATGCACACACACATGTACTCAGTGCAATACCTGCTATGTGAGGTGGAATGAGTGTGATAGTGACTGTGTGCAAGGTTTGTAAAGGTGTGATAGCTTAGTGTGAGGTTGTGTCTGTCATGGTAGTTTGTGTCCTAGGTGTAAGGCTGGAGAAAGATGTGTCAGTTATTGGGATGCAGACATAGTAGGATAGCATATGTTGTGACTTAGTTCCTTGTGTACGACTGTGGTGTCCCAATGTAGGCTGAAGCAATACATGTATGCTCAGTAAGTGGTACTGCTGGTGACTCCAGCTCACATATGAACTGTTGTACTACCTGAAGCTGTAGGCCTAAACAGCACAGTATGGTGTATGTTCACAGTCCCTGGTAACACTGTCTTGTGTGTTTCCTGTAGTCTGCACATATTACATACCACAGGCATAGGTATCTGTAAGTAGGGGCACACAGTACTATAAGGTACACAGGTAATGCTCATCTGTGTCGGCATACATCTGTGTGTTGTATGTATGTCTGATGTGTGTTTAATGATGCCTGTACCATACACTGAACACGAACTAAGTCCCAAAAGGCAGCAGGAAAAAAGTTGCAGAAGCACCAAAGCCCAATAAACTTCTTCTTAAAAGTCTTAGAATAAAAAATACTTCTCCGTTGATAAAGAACAAACCTTTAATGCGAACCAACAGTTAAAAATGCACGGCAGGTAAAACACTTCTTGGTAGTAAAATCCAAAGAAAAGCAAGGAATAAATCAAGCGCTTTCACCCGTTCCTATGACGGGCTTTTTCAAGTCTGTGCCTGTACCATGCCCGCAATGACATGTGTGTTACAGGGTATGTGTGTGTACCTAGCAACATATATACTCTGTTACAGCAGTATGCCAGCTATATTAACAACCGTGCACATATATTAGGTAGGGGTATGGCACCAAAGACTAGAGTGGTTTACCGGTAATACTGTAAATGTACATGACATTCATTGCATTGGATGACATATTTCTTCATGCATTAGCTTGATATATACCCCCGGGGCGAGGTTGTGCATTGTATCCCAAACAGTGTGCCAACAACTGGTGTATACTGGTGTGTTATATGTAGTGTTGCAGGCACTGTCAGCCAGTTGTGGGCTGAGCACTGATATGTGGTATTGAATGTGTGTATCCTCTGATAGACAGATAGATGCTATATATGGCAGTTAAGTGATATCTGTACTTCATAATGTTAAGTGTGCCATGACATGCTCACACATATCGTTTAATTGTCTTCCAGGGTTATGGCTCATCAACGTAATCCATCGTATTCAGCTGCGGAGGAGCAGGAAATTCTGAACAGCCTGGTGCAGCACTATAACCTGCTTTTTTCCAAGGCCAGCCAGCACCAGCATGACCGTACTGCACTGTGGCAAGACCTTGTTCGCCGAGTAAATGACATAGGTATGCATAACTGGACATTTGAGCAGGTACGCCATCACTGCAGTGATTTAATTAGACATGTCCAGTGGCGTGCGTCTGATATCCATAGGCAACAGCTTGCCACAGGTGGTGGGGATGGCCATACATACCCCCCTCACCAGAGTAGAGGAGCTGCTCCTAAGGGTGGTGGCTCCTGGCCTACAGCAGCAACAGCATCACACATGTGTCATCATGGAGGCTGGAGCCACCCAGCAGGATGACATGGAGCATGCAGGTAATACGCCCTAGCTGTAGACTACCGTTACCTGTATTGTTAGAATATGCATATGTGAGATGTGTACTGTGTGTTTAGCAGCTGTGCTGCCTAACATGTGCAATACTGATATTTGGAATAGTATCTGTACACCTGTGACTGTTGACTGTTGTTCCACTGTCGTTTAGCACACTCACAGTAGCAATGCCACAGTTGTGGCTACTGACAAACTGTATCATATTCCTCTAGGTCCCTCTGGTGTGACAGCAGGGCAGACAATACATGCTGGTGAGTGTGTTAACACTTTAATATTGGTAATGAAATGTGCATGTCATAGGTGAGGTGTAGGCCATGTACACGTAACACACCTACACATAATGCATGCTGTGCATGTTTGCTGTGAGACATCAATCATCTCAGTAAAGTCAGTAGCTGCCTCAATCACATGCAATGCACAGTGCAGCAGACACAATTGTGGCAAAACTGTACTGCACATTGGATATGCATAGTTGCTACAGCTGTACACAACAGAACATGTTTATCATACACAGTACACGAAAACATGCTACATTTGGCATTACCACACACCCGCTGTAAGGTCACACTTCAGTATCTCACATGTCATGCACACACACATGATGTACCTCAGGGGTAAAGGCCTATCATGGGGCTGTGCAACACTCTACAACACATAACACAGTCATGTTAGACAATGCTCACACACCCATGTACAAGGTGGCTGTGCAATTGTGAACATAGCCACGGCACTGCAGTTCAGGTACAGCATGCTAGGCAGTGGTCTTGCAAACATTAGTAGCTGTGAGTGACCACAAGATGCATGTTGATGATGGCACAGGGTACTACACCCCATCCAGTTACAGTGACCACAGTACTACTCATATCAGTCATTGCTCTGCACCTCAGTGTTGTGTGTGTGCAAACATATGCACCTATACACAATATGCATAGCATGTTGTCTGTGTGCTTACATATGCCAGTATACACAATATGCACAGCAGTCATCATCCACACAAAGTGTCACATATATGTCCTGGAATGCTAGTGGGTGTATAGGTCACTTGACACACATTGGGTATGTGTGGTGTTTAATGTTGCAGTCGTGTAGCATGCCATGCCATATCTGGCACCCACATATCTGCAATATGTCCCACACTCACCATTACCACTGTACACTGGCCATGTCGAGCATTGGGATTCCTTCACGTCAACATGCACCGCACATCTCATGTGTGTACATAGCATGCATGTGCTACACCCGTGCCCACTATTATCTGCTACGGACACAGACACTGCACTCAGACATGGATATCTATGTGTCACACAGATAACACATGCAGCCATGGCATGTATACTTGTGAGTGATGGTGCACAGGGCATTGCAGAGCTAATAATACCTGTACAGCAATGTTGTGTCCATGTACACATTGTGTTCCAGGGTGTAGCCAATCACTGAACAACTACACAGTTGCATCAAAGCCATGTATACTGCCATTTAATAGGGGCGTCTACACTTGCACTGAATGGTCTTGTGCAACACATATTCTGCATGCTGACATGTGTGTGGTGACTGTCTACCTTGTGATACTGACACCCACCTTCACCCACTATAGAGTATGTGTTGGATTGCTGGTATGTGTGTGTATGTGCTGTAGTGAGGTGTGTATTAGTGTTCATGTGTGCATGTGTGCATGTGTTCATGTGTTCATGTGTGCATGTGTGCAAGTGTTCATGTGTGCATGTGTGCATGTGTTCATGTGTGCATGTGTGCATGTGTTCATGTGTGCATGTGTTCATGTGTTCATGTGTTCATGTGTGCATGTGTTCATGTGTGCATGTGCAGACCGTAAAGTGTGTTTCCTGTCTTCCTCTCACAGGTGCTGAGTTAGGGGTTGGCAAAAGCAGCAGGCAACCTGAAGCCACTGCCACGAATAGTGGTGATGATGACACATGTATTTTGGCACAGGAAGATTTGACAGGGTCTGTCGTCGGTCCGCCAGTCAACAGTACACAGCATTCAACCCCATCTATGCGCACACTCATAATGTCAATACATACCTCACCACCAATGGCCATAGGTGAGGGACAGCATACAGTTGGGATTGACCAGGAGAGTGTGGTACCCATGGCACTTGCATCCCCTCACAGCAGCCATAGCCGTAGACCCAGAATGGTACCACATAGGCAGAGGTCCAGGGGTTCTCGGGGGAGCACCACTGGTCGTATTGCCCCTGGCAGGCGTGCCCTCATAGGTCATACGACAACCAATATGTTCCGGGCTGTAATGCAGGCTCAGGCATGTATGGAACGGTACACCAGGCAGGGACTTAGGGTGCAGAGGGCACATTACACCGCTATCAATGACAGCATTTGTGACCTTGCCGGTGCCATCCGGACTTCCACCGAGGTCATTGATAGACGTTGGTGGGAGACATTAGATGCCCTCCACAACATGTCTTCCATGAGCCAGAACTGTGCGGGATGGTTGTGACGTCGACACGGACGCATGCCAGCAACAGCAACAGCTGGCAGTGGTCACGGATGGCCCACAGTTCACAGCCGCTCCTGTAGTGGCTGGCCTTTCCATTGACCGTCCCAGTAGACCACGTGCACGTGGCTCTGGCCAGTCCCATTAGGGACATGGGTCCAGTCATCATACCTCTGCCTCTGATGACAGTACCCAGTCAGGGTTGGTACCCGATATTGTCCGTAGCACCCCTGCCAGGCACAGGTACTGTGTCCGTGGCCGGAGACAGTGATCTGTACAGGCTAGCAGGTACAGTCTGTGGCTGTCCCACAAACTACCGTATATGGCAGCCACATGGTGGAGCTGTGTGCATGCAGACACACACACATTAACCAAACTAGGGCTCACACATACACACACACATTACATCAACATTGGCCCATGCTGTACTGTTGTCCTTCACACACACGCATACAGACATGTCGATTGGATGGGTCAATGTCAGGCTCTGGCAAACAACAAAACGCCCTGTGCATATGATGATACCTGTGTCGCCTCCTGTCATCTGCATCATTGACAGAGGGACAGGCTAACATGGTGCTTATGCACAGGGTGACACTATAGCAGTGTAGCAATAATAATAAGTTATCAACAAGGAAGTGTAACGACATCCTTGTAGGTATATCTGTGCAGACATTATGCATCAAAGCTCTGATTGTCAATGTAGCATTGTTTACACCACTGTTAGGTCTGAGTATGTATTGTCCACCCATGTGCCACTTGACTGAAGTGTAATGTGTTGCCAGCATGTGTTAGTGAGTGGATAGTACGTGTGTGATTGTGCAGTACAGATTAGCAAGTGTACATCTGTGAACATGGTGGGTGCACACTGTCTGGATGTACGTGCATAGTGGACACCTGGGACGTGTGGCATACCCTGTTGTACACATTGTAAACATCTCATAGTATCTTTCGATGGCCAGTATGCATTCTACTACAGTTATGTACTAACATGGATAGACGTGTGTATAACATGGGTTGACACTATGCTGTGGGTGATACTGTTAATATCTGTTAATGATTTGTGGTCTGGTAGTATACACAACCTCAACAGCATGACTATAAGCAATCATTGGATGATGTCCTGACAAATGACACACAGTAGTAGGGAACCCAGTAACAATTGGATCCTTCCGGTGCTACACTATAACACTAACCAGTGGTAATGACCGCCACCTATTCCTGTGACCACACCTGTTTGGCATATAGCCCCCTTAGGTACATGCAGACACATTAGGGATGTGTCCATCCAAATCTGGAAATGCATGGATTGGCCTACAATGCATTCCCTGGATGGGATACATATCCTACACAAGGGTATCATACAGACAGATCCCTGTTGTCTGATACATGCTGTATAGCAGTAAGCCGAATATGGCATAGTCATCCTCATGTACTATACATACTATCCCATCAGTACCACACAGGTGGTAGCCCTCAACATGTATGTTGGGTACCAATGTGTACATACAGCCTCATGTTATGTCATGTGTTCCTTGGTATCCACATATCCATAGGTATTGTGGCGTCCCAAGGTGTATCATATAAGACATTAGAGGCCTGAATGCATATCCACAAGGCAGTCGTACACCTATAAAGACTGTCCATTCTTGGCAGTCTTTATTGTGTATGACCATGTCTGACATATACCCCAGGCATATACCCTCACTCACGCTACTCTTAAGTAACTGTCATGGGTGTGTGTGCCACAGATGACCTTGGCCACAGAAAACAACAGTGGATGGCCTTGTCACATACATACAAATGTGACCTACGATCTGAGAAGCAGCGGCACAACCTGTCAATGGAAACAAATGTATTCATGTAGTATGCAGGCTTCACACCTATGTACTGGTTGAGGGGACATGTACACATATATATTTGCCACGCAGATACCTGGTGTGTGCAATGCACTTACTGTTGTAATCATACTATGTCATACCATAGTAAAAGCAAAACCCACACCGCATTGACCACCAGTAACACACACACAGTCAGCATTTGCAGGATTCAAACCCCTACTTAGCTAAGTTATGATACTAGAGAGCAATGCATTAACATGGCACGCTACCTGCTTTACTGGCTGGTTTCCCTTCTCCGGCTGTATTTGTAGGATGGTGACATCATCGGTCTTTCCAAAGAGGAATGTACTTCTTTTAGTGTGTTTTTTCCAGTCTCCAAAAAGGGTACTCCTTTCAATGACAATTGCACACATACACATCCTCCATCCACACACTCACTGTTTGCAGGATTCAAACCCCTACCTAACTATGTTATGACACGAGAGAGAGAGACGCATTAACACGGCACTCTATTGGCTTTACTGGCTGGTTTTCCTTCTCCTGCTGTATTTGTAGGATGGTGACATCATCAGACTTTCCAAAGAGGAATATACCTCTTTTAGTGAGTTTTCCCAGTCTCCAAAAAGGGAACACCTCTCAAAGGAAACTGCACACATGCACGGTTGGCAGGATTCAAACCCCTATCTAACTATGTTATAATACTAGAGAAAGAAACATTAACACGGCGCGCTATTTGCTTTACTGGCTGGCTTTCTTTCTCCTGCTGTATTTGTAGGATGGTGACATCATCAGCCTTTCCAAAGAGGAATGCACCTCTTTTAGTGAGTTTTCCCAGTCTCCCAAAAGGAAACTACACACACACCCACTCACTGTTTGTAGGATTCAAACCCCTACCAAACTATGTTATGATACTAGAGAGAAACGCATTAACATGGCACGCTATTTGCTTTATTGGCTGGTTTCCCTTCTCCTGCTGTATTTGTAGGATGGTGACATCATCAGACTTTCCAAAGAGGAATGTACCTCTTTTAGTGAGTTTTCCTAGTCTCCAAAAAGGAACACCTCTCAAAGAAATTGCACACATACACACTGTTTACAGGATTCAAACCCCTATTTAACTATGTTATGATACTGAAGAGAGACGCATTAATATGGCACGCTACTTGCTTTACTGGTTAGTTTCCCTTCTCCTGCTGTATTTGTAGGATGGTGACATCATCAGACTTTCCAAAGAGGAATGTACCTCTTTTAGTGAGTTTTCCCAGTCACACCTCTTAAAGGAAACTGCACACCCCTCCTCCACACATACACTGTTTGCAAGATTCAAACCCCTGTCTAACTATGTTATGATACTAGAGAGAAACACATTAACATGGCACACTATTTGCTTTATTGGCTGGTTTCCCTTCTCCTGCTGTATTTGTAGGATGGTGACATCATCAGACTTTCCAAAGAGGAATGTACCTCTTTTAGTGAGCTTTCCCAGTCTCCAAAAAAGGGAACACCTCTCAAAGGAAACTGCACATCTACACACAGCCCCCACAGTTTGCAGGATTCAAACCCCTATCTAACTATGTTACGATACTAGAGAGAGACGCATTAACGTGGCGCACTATTTGCTTTACTGGCTTGGTTTCCTTCTCCTGCTGTATTTGTAGGATGGTGACATCATCAGACTTTCCAAAGAGGAATGTACCTCTTTTAGTGAGTTTTTCCAGTCTGCAAAAAGGGAACACCTCTCAAAGGAAACTACACACATACACCTACCCCACCACCCACACTGTTTTCAGGATTCAAACCCCTATTTAACTATGTTATGATACTAAAGAGAGATGCATTAACATGGCGCGCTATTTGCTTTACTGGCTGGTTTTCTTTCTCCTGCTTTATTTGTAGGATGGTGACATCATCAGACTTTCCAAAGAGGAATGTACCTCTTTTAGTGAGTTTTCCCAGTCTCTAAAAAGGGAACACCTCTCAAGGGAAACTGCACACATACACACACCCCCCCCCCACACGCACACACTGTTCACAGGATTCAAACCCCTACCTAATTACGATACTAGGGAGAGAAATGCATTAACACGGCACGCTATTTGCTTTACTGGCTGGTTTTTCTTCTCCTGATGTAGTTATAGGATGGTGACATCATCAGACTGGACATGGTGATGTGTGTACACTTTGTTTTATGCCATTCCAGGAATGGTCCATGTGGGTCAGCAGGTGTCAACAGCTTGAACAAGACCTCAGAATCCTTACCTTGTGTGATCTATCTGTGGACACATTGACATTCTGTCATATGTCAACACATATTTATGCACAGCTTGTTGGTTTTGTGGATACTACATGTGTCTGGGATGTTGATAAAGGGCTATTCAAAGTCTATGTGACATATGTGTAGATGTGTTCATTGATGTATGTTCTGGGTGGCTGCCTTGCAAATAGTCTAGCATGTTTGGGAACCATGATCCACACATGAACATACCACAGTTGGTAGGGTTGTGTGTATGTCAGCTTCCAATAGCTCTGTTTATGACTGCAACCATGATGGACTCCATGACCTTGCAGATCAGACTTCATGGGCGTACTGGACTTGACTTCCCATGGTGTGTTGTGCACCAACACTTGTGGGGAGTGCCATATGTAGCTGCGACACATTCAATGGTTCCACATCCTGTGTAGGGGGTGAGGCTCAGCTGACTGTTCAGGTGCATGATCTGTTTGTTCTGCAGTTTGTGCATGACACATATTGGGAATCAATGGATTCCACTTGCTGCCATGCTTTTGGCAGTGGGGGTAGCTGCTCATCCATTCTACATGTGATATCTCCTGGTATGATGATATGGACTATTGCCAGTGGGAGATGGGTATGTACATATGGGCATGTCTGTCATGATGTCGGCATTGTCACTCAGGTACAGTTGGCCCTGACTCAGGACATATATGGGTGTACATTGCTATTTATGACATAGCTGAAGGAGGTGTCATGATTCAGTCTGGACTCCTTCTCAGCTACTCTTTACAAAACACCAACGAACAGGAGCACTAATCCCTGTTATACTCTTTTACACGCTTAACACCCTACTGATCCTTTGTGATCAGGCTACAGAGTATGTCATGATAATATCCTGGCATGTCCAGGGGTCGGTTTCGTGTGTACTCTTCAGTCCAGCTGGTGGATATTGTGATATTGACACAATGTCACATCTGCCTCATGTACACAGACAACCCTCTCCTCCTCCCGACAAACTCAGATATATGTGTGAGATGCACCTATATAGACATACAGGGTGCTGAACTCTCTTGACCCATGACTGGCACAGTCTATCAGGTGGTGAAGGTAACCACACACACCACATATCAGTCTCACATATCCTCTAGCAACAGCACTCAAACCACATTATCACACATAGACATACTCGGATGCTGTAAATGTATTCTACCTAAGCAGCAGAGACCTCCAAAGCAGACACACACACACCTGCTACCCCACTACAATACCCACATATCACATAGTTCACAATGTCAGTGTGCCACACAGTCACTGCCCTTCGGGCTAAACAACACACCTAATACACTTGTAATAGGCGACACTTATTGTCAGACACACTGATGTACCACTCACCAGCCCTAACAAGGGAATAGTCACTTTGGGCTGTCTGTTGGGTGCCAGGATCTGCCGCATAACACAGGCAGTCATGTCACTCCAAAGCAAGTACAGCACTGGCACCATCATTGTCCATGCTGGTGTGTATAACCTCAGACGTTACTCCCTTGACCACATGACATGATACATGGAGGAACACTCTGATCATGTAGCCCAGGCCAGTATGACCCTGACCTTGTCTAGCATCTTACACCCACCAATTATGATGTCACAGTATATGGACACACATATCACATTTAACAGTTGCCTAACAAATTTGTTTAATTCATAGGGGATACAGTGTCTGTCAGCCTATGGTGACATGCTCAACATGCCACGTAGCTTCACTATGGACAGCTTGCACCTGTCACCCTTGGACTTTGGAATGCTGGCTAAGGCTCTTGCTACCACCATAGTGCCTTTTTAAGCAGGGCTCAGAAGACAAACCCACCTCCATAGACATTACAGGTTAAATGAAACTAAGGGTAATGCTGCTCAACAACAGTTGTGTTAACCTCATATTGTGGCCACTCAGGACTCTCCTCAGTATGGAGGATAGCGATATCTGTGCACTGACAGACGCCTGGTTCAGGCTCGCTTATGCACACCAGCACTACCAGGTTATGTTTCATACCATGCTGTCTGACAACAAGACTTGGAACAGACAACACAACTAGAAGGAGTATCCATATACATCACAGATACACACACCTCCGGGTTAGTAGCACTGCACAAAGCATCACAGACCATACATATACAGCTACCATTGTGCAATACTGCCTTTCAGTTTGTTGCCTGCTACAGAACACACTCCCAAACTCAGGAACCATACTCGGCTTTCGTGGGAACTTTGGAGAATATGAAGGTCTCCACAAACACCATTATATTGTGTGACTTCATATACACAAATATTAACTGGGGATGCTACTCAAGCCCCGACACGCTCACCCAACAGTCGCTACAATTTGTAGACACATATGCTATGGCACAACCAGTCAGCACAGCCACAAGGGGGAATACATATTGGACCTGATCATCACCAACATGGGGACTCTATGTTCCATACCAGCGATATACCCCTCATTGGTAAGGTCAGAACATACATGTATCTCACTGGACATACATATACCCTCCACTCACCCATCCTGGGTAATCTTGGTGAACTTCTCATGAGCCAACGTCTCACTTCACCGAAGCAAGGTGGTATCCTTCAGAGACGCTGAGACAGTGGCAAATACGGCTCACACTGCTGCATCCTTTACATACACATTCTATGGACACCTAGTGGACTGCATGGATTGTGCTATCCCAAATAACAACAGAACTCACTACTCCAATGGCAGGGGACCTGTCTGGTAGACCTCAGCCATTAATAAGCTGTACAATGTCAGGAGGAAGCTACTACATGATAGAGCACAATCCCAGACTGGGAAGGCATCTGTGATCTGTACTAGCAGACAGCTACAATCATTCCTGAACTTTTCTAAGGGCTGCTTCTACCAGACAATTGCAACAGACACGTAGGACTATCACATGGCCTTCTTCAGTTATGTCAGGAACCTGGGTGGACACTCACTGATATGCTGTGAGTTACTGCATATTGACTAAACCTACCCTGAACCCACTGGCATTGCCAACATCCTGGCAAACAGGTTCAGTGCAGATGTCTCCCACCCATCCCCCCTAAGGAGCAACTATCCATCCCAACAGAGTATAACCTCCCTGACATCACACAGTAACAGGTGAGTGCTGCCCTCCCTAAAGCGTACATCACAGTATCAATGTGACCAGACGGTGTCCCAGCCTGCATCTTACATGAGCATCATGACAGACACAACCTTCACATTACATCACTGTTCAATATCGGAGTTACCACAGGATATGTACCCAAGGAATGGCGTACAGCGACAGTGGTCCCACTCCACAGAGTTGGTGCCACAATGGACCACAGACAATATTGCCCTATAGGCCTAAGTAGCCTGTTCTGTAAAGCTATGGAGCGTATTGTCATGGGACTCATACACATAGACATCCGGAACCTACAGACACTGTGTCCTACACATTTCAGCATTGTTGTGGGCAGATCTTGCCTCTTGAACCTGTTTGTATTCTTTAAATGGCTAACAGGTCCATCGACATAGGGACGGCTTTCCACACAGCCTACCTGAACCTTGCAAAACCCTTCAACACAATAACCCACTGGGCCATTATGCATAGGCTCACCAGTATAGATATGGACACATATCTCACACGATGGATTGATACCGGGATCAGGGATAGCACCCACATGGTCAGAATTGCAGGTGCCATGTCTGACTATACACCGGTTACACATGGCATCCCACATGGCTCGGTGCTGGGACATCTCTTGTTCAGTATATATTTGTCTGACGTACAGGCTACCACAAGGGGGAATATGGCTGAATATGTTTTCACTTGACTGCAAACTCGGTGCCATGATCAACTCTCCAGCTGCCACATGCATACTCAAACAGGGTCTCACAGAGATGGATGACTGGTGCCTGAGCCATGGCCTACAGCTAAATGTCATTAGTTGCATAGTCATCCCCTTTGGGAATAACAACATGCCCACACATTACCACATAGGTAGTACTCCATTACATACGGTAGGAGTTGTTAGGGGTTTGGGGACATGACTTGTTCGTACTGTCGCATTTGACATTCACGTTGCCAAAGTGGTTGGACACACCTTCTATGTGGGCCACCTTATCCCATATGGTTTCACATCTAGATCGAGTGAGGTCATTGTGCCCCTATACCCATCACATCCATGCTTGGTTACAATGCCACATTTGGGGTGTACCTTACCCGACACCTGCAGCAACTGTACTGGCCATGGAAGTTCCTCACCAAGCAGATCTAGGGACACACACAGATGCCCTGCACAGTTCAGATGCAGTAACTCCAGCTCTACTCAGTCGCTTACCACCTACTCAGATATGATGTGTGCCTGTTGTTTACAGATATACCCAACCCAGAATTACTGGACATGCCCCACCTCAGGATATCCAACTCCCTTGGAGCTACATACTCCAGGGATGTATACCTCAGCACAGATGTTAATAGGATATTGTGGAGGGACAGATTCTTATTCCAGAGGCTCCACTCACTCCAGAATGTAATCCCAGTTTCACATAGGCAGAGCCACCCACTGACCACCTACAGGAGACATCTTGATGACTGTATGGGTGATCGTATGTTTACCCCTGGCATATCTTCTGTGTCCCTGCTAGACAGAGGCATACTAGCCTAAACATACATGGGCTATCTTGTGTGACCTACTATTTACACACACAGTGTAGTAATCTGACATGGTTGTGAATGCCAAACACACTCTGGCTAGGCTTGTACATTCCCTAGGGCAGATAGCCTAGTATCGACCTCTGAACCTATGCTAATGTTCAAGATGCACAATGTTTATTGCTGATACTGTTTCCAGGTCTTTATCATCTTTGCTTTACCAGTTTCTATGAACAACTTTGGTATCTGCAGAACATATTTGATTATGACAGGGTTCCACTATATTACAGATGTGTCTGTTGTCATATAACTGTGTGCACAGGGTGGATTGCTGTATAGTGACAGGTTCCTGGGTTAACACATGCAACTGCCAGATATGCGTGGCCCACTGCTGTACTCAGACATGGCCTAAGTGTGTGAGCATGCCCAGTTCTGCCATTCCGTGTTTTGTTGCCTGACATTTGTCTCATTTATTCAAGTGTGTGAGCATGCCCAGTGTGACCTTTCAGTATGTTGCTATCTGAGGTCCACTACATTTGTTGATGTGTGCGAACGTGACCGATATTAACATTTATACTGTGTGTGTTGGAAGTCAGGTTCTGTTCTCACTGCAGGGCTCACCTTTGTGTCATAACTTGACAAGGATTATGCTGTGCCTGCAGGGTTTCCATGAAATACTTTGCATAGACTTATCAACATTCCTTCATACAGGCTGACCACTGCAATACTGTCATGGTTTAGTGGTTCAGTACTTTGGCTATAGTGCACAGTATCCTGGGTTCGAGGCCCATCACTGCTTTATATTTTCATACTGAGCAGACCAGACTGCTTAAGGGCAAGTTAAGCAAATATGAGCATGTTGGCTTTTGTTCAGCTATGCCCTACTTAGACCAGGCTTGTCCGACATTGCTCAATATTCACCAACATTGCTGGACGTTGCCCAATATTACTGAACATTGACCACAGTTGTGCTAGTTGGTGTGTGCGATTTTGTTTGCATATACTACATGGTGGTAAATGCTGTTTAGCACTGCTTTATATTGATTAACACATGGCACTCATGCCTTAGGTGGTGCTGCAGGGCTGCCTATGTCGGATGCACATACTACACTCCCTGTACATGATTGAAAGCAGGTAGTGTCAAATTAGGCATCCCTTTTATTATATGTGCGAGTTGGAGAGAGGTATCATTTCCAGAGTTCCTACTGAGCCAGTGTATGTGCTATGCGGTGCCTCTTTGCCAAGGCCAAAGCATACTGGGCATGCCTCCTTCTGCCTACTGGGGCAGGCTCAGGTTGTTCCTCCTCCGAGTCACGCTCTGCCTGTGATGGACTTGGCAATGGTGGGGGGCTGTTTGGCCCAGGCCTATGCTGGTCCTGCTGCAGCTGTTTTCGCAGGATCATATTATGTAGCATAGCACATGCCATGACAATTTGGGTACATGTAGTTGGTGAGTACTGCAAGACTCCACCAGATGTGTCCAGGCACTGGAACCATGACTTGAGCAGCCCAAACACACGCTCTATTACATTACATGTTTGTGCGTGTGCCTCATTATGGCGTTCCTGTTCAGGTGTGTGTGCATTTCTGATGTGTGTCATCAGCCACAGCTCCAGTGCATAGCCAGCATCCCCCACTAGGTGACCATGTCGGATGTCCCCATTGGCAAATGTCTGGTACAGCTGCATCAGATGCCAGATATGGGAATCATGGTAGCTTCCAGGGCAGCCTGCACACATATTCAGTATTATGCCCTGGGCATCACACACGACCTGGCAGTTGATGGAGGGGAAGCCCTTGCGGTTGAAGTAGACCCTACCCCGCTCGCCAGCCGGTGCTTTGATGCATATGTGCATGCAGTCTATTGCACACACTACTTCAGGGTATTCCGCTATTTGCTGGAAGAGACGCATATTGCTGGCCAATACCTCACCTGAATTGTGGAAATATACATGATCACCAACATGTGCTGACATGGCATCCAGGAACTGGTGTAGTACCCTGGATGCTGATGCCTGTTATATCCCCATCATATCACCAGTTGGTCTCTGGAAGGTACCTGTTGCTAATATTCTTAGGCCAACACATACCTTGGTTTCCACTGAGATGGGTTCCCCTCTGTTGGTTCTGTGTGTGAGGCGTGGCCTGCACAGCTCAACAATTTGCTGCAGGAGGTCTCTGTCCACTCTATAGCGCTCCACTATCTCCAGCTCATGTAGCCCCTGGTAGGTTACCCTGGGCCTGTGCACTCTTCTCTGTCTCTTCACTGTGGGTTGTCCAGCAGCATTTCCATTGTCACCACCCTCAGCATTTTGCATATGTCGCCTTATAACAGCAATGGCAGCCCCTAACATTTCTTTGTCTCAGTAAAGCTTTTTCAGTTTTCACTTCTATTAGCTTACTGCAGTGTCTCTTGTGAGAAACATAATGGACTGTTGTTTGCAGAGTTTTAAGTGCTAGGCTGGGCTGGGCTAGTGTACTGCCTGTGTAATTGCCTGATTCTGATTGTTTTCACCTGCTAGCTCTGCTAGTACTCCCTGGTAGCTTCCTACTATTTGTTGTGCTTCCTTTTTCCTTTCTGTTTCCTCGGGGGGGAGCGCCGCACACACAAGCACAAACACGCGCACAGCAGCTAACACACGCGCACACATGCTTACACAGAGTAAAACTTGCTTATTCAGGTTAAAACTCGCACACACCAACACAAACACACTTACAAGTCTTTAAACAACCTTATACATGCTTACTCTGGATTACACGCGCACACTCACGCTTACACACGCGCACTCTGTTTTACTCGGATTTACACTCGTGCACACGCGCGCATACCCGCTCAGCAAGAAACTTTGGTGTTATCCACGGCATACACCTTCCATTTCTTGCCTTTCCCTAGCCTACCTGTTGACACACCTCTTTCCATGATGTGAGAATGACAGCTGACACATGCCACTCTGCTCCAATGAGCTTCACTTCTTTCATACATACCCCCCTCGTGATGTCACCTATCTTCTACACTGTTACTCCCCATATCCTACTCCTACACTCCACTAACTGTGCTCATTTGCTATGTAAACTTGTGATTCACTATCCTAACGCTCATTTACATAGGATTGCCTACTAATGCTTGGTTACATGTCTTAGACTGAGCTTCCCCCCTTAGCAACCTCTACTCGGTGGCCATGTTGTCTTCAGCCTGCCATTCCCTTGCATTGTACATTAACAATTTCAATAAAATCCACATTTGTGGGTTTTAATTTTTAGTATTCTGGGTTTTAGAGCGCACCCCGTTTGCACGGCGCTGCACTACGCTTAAACATCGGAAATCGGCGAAAAAAAATAAAATATTATTATTTTCATATTGCATCAGGAAACATTTCACATGGCCGTATATTTGGCCATTGGCATGCCTCCTGCACTGGATGCAACCTTTATTTGGAGCTGTCACGGCTCCGTTTTGCTATTTGCAGAACGGTACTCAGTTGTCAACTGAGTACATTTCTGCAAATAACACTGCTCTTACTCGGACAGGTTCGGGTTTCCTGAATCGCAAATCTACCTCATTTGCATGCCTTTCATCTGCAATTGAGGTAATTTGCATATCCCAGCCCTGTCCGTGTAAGAGTCGTTTTAGGAGCTCTCTTACACGCCCCTACAGGCTGTTCCTGGATCGCTCGTCGGACATGATGGCTGCATGGAGTCTTACTCTACTCTAAGACTCCGTGCAAGCCTTCGTGAATCCGGCCCTAAGTTTTGAGTGTGATGTCATTAGAGATTCATGATAATGCATCAAACAAAAACCTCAAGATGGACCAAACCTTGAACATACTTCACTGAAAGGCACTTTCGGTGAAATACAAAATAAGCTGCAACCCTTGTGGGGGAGTAGCACATACCCTTACTTGCATATACCAACTCCTCAGACACACAACATTGATAAAAAGTGTACAGTTTATATTCACTGAAAGTGGCTTTAGGCATATCTCATTTGCAGTATTGTCACTTGGCAGAAGGGTAGAACTACAGTTGTTTGCCTGCTAGGTTCCCATTATTAGATGGCTTAAATGGTGCCTTTCAGGAAGGTTGTTTAAAGTCCAGATTCAGTCTATATTGTTATTGTTATCTGCAGCTAAGCTAAACTCAGGAGCTTCCCCAAGGGTCTGCCATGACCCCTTTTGAGCCTATTACCTTATACTTTTTATTAACTTGCTTCTTACTGACCTACCTTCTGTTAAGTCTGGGTATGCAAAGCATTGCTATCCTAAGGTCATCTGTTTCTCATATAACCACTATGTCTAAACTCAAAGATGACTCCAACAATCTAATCATCTTGCCACAGAAGAACTGTTAGGTTCATAGGTAGGTACTAGGCTATAGGCTAGGGCCTATATAAGCCTAGCCAAAAGCTACCCTGGCTTTTGCCACCCAAGAAAAATATTTTCCTGTGCCACTGTCGAGCAGAGCCACAGAAGTGATCCCCGGGGTGAATTTCCTATCTCCCATCAAATCATCAAGATTTTTCTTGAAGAGTGCTAATGAGGAGCTTTGTTTGATATAGATAGGTAGTTTGTTCCAGAGTATGGGAAGTCTCTGGGACAGGAATCTATCCCTCCATCATGTTCTGTTTATTGTGGTGACAAGGTTTAGGTCCCTAGAGCGTGTAGCTCAGAGGGATTGGGATTTCTTTAAGTGGAGCATGTCCAAAAGATCTGGGTTTGACATAGCTTTGTGTGTTAGGCAGAGATCACCTCTGAGTAGGCGATATGCGATGGAGTACAGCTGCAGTTTATTGAGACGGTCTGTGTAGGGCATCTGTTTGAGGCTGGTAATCCTCTTTGTGAGGTATTTCTGTGGCCTTTCTAGTTGTTGCAGATGTCTTGTGAGGTACATACCAAAAGGGGCATTGTACTCTATAATGGGTCTAATGAGTGATGAGTAGAGAGGAACAATGACCTCTTTTTTCCTGAATGAGTAACCTTTTGTGATGAGGTGTGCCACGTAGAAGGATTTACTGACTACTGTGCCGATGTGATTATCAAAGGAGAGAGTGCTGTCCACCTGTGTCCCAAGGTCTCTTATCACACTTTCGGTGTTAAGTAGACTGCCGCCTATGTGGTAGTTCATGGGTACAGAGTTTTTATCAAAAGGGATGACAATGCAGTTTTTAGCATTGAGCTTGAGGCCATGGCTTTGACACCAGGCATCTGTCTCAGTGAGGCCCTTTTGTAGGATGTCGACATCTTTTGGAGTTTTGATTATGGCTCCTAGTTTGCAGTCATCTGCGAACTTCATTAGCCAAAGACCTTCTGTGTTAGCCTGTACTTCAGAGAAGTAGATACCAAACAGGAGAGGACCCAGGACTGAACCCTGTGGTACTCCACTTGTCACTGGTCTGAAGTTGAATTTGGAGTCTGCTACTTTCACAGTGTGGGTTCTTTCAGTGAGCCAGTTGGCAACCCATCTTGTGACATATGGATTTATACCTAGTTTAGTGAGTTTATCTATAATTCCAGAGTGGGGGATGGTGTCAAAAGCTTTGGCGAGATCTAGATAGGCTGTGTGAACCACCTTACCCTCATCTACGGCTTTGGTGACCGCTTCAAAGAAGTCTATCAGGTTTAGGAGACATAATCTGCCTTTTACAAACCCGAACTGGGTAGGCTCCTGAGTTTGGAGATTACCAATGACATTGTTTATAAGTTCCATGATGATACGTTCCATAGCCTTGCAGATCAGGCTCATCAGGCTAATGGGGCGGTAGTTTCTGGGGTCAGTGGTGGCTCACCCTTTGTGGAGTGGGATAACCATTGCTGTGCACCATTCAGAGGGCACATAGCCTGAGGTGAGGCTATTATTGAACATGGTACATAGGTGGGGTGCCAGTTCGTTCTGTAGTTCATGTAGAATGCAGCCTGGGATGTTGTCGGGTCCCATGGATGCTGTGTTCTTGGCTTTGGAGTGTGTGTTTTTTACCTGTGCAGCCGTGATTGCAAGAACTTTGCATTCTTCCGGTATAGAGATGGGCCCTTTAGGGGATGAGAGGAGGGTAAAGTTAGCATTGAACCTATCTGCCAGGATGTTGGCAATATCAGTTGGTCCTGTATATTTAGTGCCATTGAGCTGTAACTCAGAGCAGATTGGAGTGTTGCCACTGAGATTCTTAACATAGCTATAGAATGCTTTGTGGTTGTCTTTGGAGTCAGTGGCGATTTTGTTTTCATAACTAGCTTTGGAGGATTTTATGATGGATCTCAACTTCTTACTGAGGCTGACCAGGGAAATCCTCCAATCATGGGATTTTACTCTTTTTTGCAACAGTTTCTTTCTTCTGTTGTAGAGTTTGTTTATGGCAGGGGACCACCAATTTGGCTTCCTTTTTTTGGAGGATAGCATCTTGGTTCTGTTAGGGATTGCACGATCCATGCACTCGTGTAATTGCTTATAAAGTGCATTTGTGTAGGATTCAGCAGTCATACCTCTATTGTCTGTCAGCATGGGTTTCATGAAGTTTGCCACTTCTGTTTTAAGAAGCGTGAAGTTGGCTTTGGAGAAATTTTTTATGGTGGTTTCCCTAATGGGGGGTGGGGGAGGGATGTGGATGTCTAGGGTGATTAGCTTGTGGTCGGATCTGACCAATGAGGAATTGACCTCTGGTGTGGAGCACCGGTTGCCCATGTTGGTGATAACCAGGTCTAGGATATTGCTGCCCCTGGTGGGGGTGTGGATAAGTTGATGCAAGGCATTGGAATTTATGAATTACAGAAAACGTTGAGCACAAGAGTTGGTACATAAGTAGTTTTCCCAGTTAATCATGGGGTAGTTGAAATCGCCCATTATTAGGGTGTTAGGTTGTACCCTAATATTTTCCAGTGTATCAAGAAATAAGGAGTGGGAATCCTGGGGCATGGTGGGGTATCTGTAGCAAGCTACAATTTGGATTGCTGTCTTGCCCAGAGTTAGTTGCACTTGGATAATCTTGGATGTATTATGCTGAGCAACTAGCCTGGAGGTGTGGATATCCTTAATGAATATGGACATGTCTCCACCTTTAGTGTTTCGGTCAAGGTTAGGTGGCCAAAAGGTGTGGTATGAATTATAGCCTGGTAATGCAGGGGTACTCTCTAGAGCCTTGAACCAGGTCTCTGTCACTGCACAGATGTCGATGTTCTCCATTTTAAGGAGTGCCTCGAGAGAGTGAATTTTGAGGGTTAAACGTCTAGCATTGAGTAGCAATACCCTCAGATTCTGCTTGCTTGTACCTGTTATGGTGGTGAATTTGTCATTTGAACCTTGCCTAAAAAAGGCACTATAGGGGTGGCTAGAGCCTTAGCCAGTATCTGGAATCCCAGGGGCGACAGGTGCAGGCCATCTCTGGCAAAGCATTGTGGTTTGTCGATCATGTCATCCCAGGCAGACAGATACTGGATCCCCTTAGAATGACACCAGAAACTTAGCCAATTGTTGAAGTCAATCATTTTGTCCTTGTACTGTGTTATCATTCTTGGTGATGGCAGGATGCTACTCAGGACTAGGGTCATACCTGCCAGGGCTACAAGATTGGACAGCTCCTCCATGTCCCTTTTCATGTAATCCAGGGAGGTACATCTCAGGTCATTCACACCAACATGGACAATGACAGAGTCATATTTGTACTTGTTGTGGAGTGTCCTGAGTGCATGCATTATGTGGCAGATCCTGGCACCCAACAGGCAGCTGACAGTAACTTTCTCCTTGTTTAGCCTGGTGAGTGGAACATCAGTGTGCCTGACTATAGAGTCATCTATGACTAGAGTGTTGGGTACATCGATATGCCTTATGGGCTGTGGTTGAGTGGCGCACTGAGTTTGTGGGCTATGTGTCATTTGGGTTGTGTTGGGGGGGGGGTGGAGGTTACTTGTGTTTCTGCTTTGGAGGTCCCTGTTGCTTCGGCAGGTTTTTACTGAGAGCCTCTGCAAATGTAGGTCTGTGTTTTGTGTTTCTATGTGTGTGTTTTGGTGGTGTAGGTTTAGAGGGACTATGTGATGAGTGTGTTGTGGTGCAAGTGTTTACCTTCTTCTCTTGACTGTCTAGTCCAGTCTTGGGTGAAGAGAGCTTTGCTTCCAGTTTGACTATATAAGTGCATCTCTCACAAATTGTAGTGTTGGGAGGTAGGAGGAGAGGGTTGTCTCTGTAGATGAGGCAATTGCTGCATTGCCCCAAGATGCCCAGATTCATCAGGTAGATAGGAGAAAACACCGGGAGCTGACCCTTAGACATGCCTGGATAGGTGCTTATTTGTTAAGTACTAGAAACTGTTTTCCTCTAGACAAGTGAGGAAAGTTGAGTGCTGTAGTAATTTGTAGCTTATTTAGTGCTTATACTAACCAGAGTATACCTGAAGATGTCTTGTTTAGTAACCTTTGCAAATTAAGAAAGTATCAGAGGGTGGTAATTGTATTACTTTAGACAAACCAATGTATCAGATTAGTCTCATCTTTAAGATATGTAGGTATTTTGCTGGACCCTTCACTGTTGCTGTTCATTTAGAAAGGGTTAAAAATAAAATTAGCAGTACACTGCTTAGGTATTGGAATTTCTCAAAGTGCCTTACCTCAGAATCAGAGCTGTGGATGGGTAAGACCTTCTGTAAATTCTGAATGCAGGCTGCCAGTAGTTGCTAATGCATCCTCTAAAAATATACATAGAATTCAGAGTTTATAATTAATTTGTAGATTCATCTCTTGCCAGTAAGAGAACACCAGTGTATTACTTTGCAAAGGGCCAGATGGCTGTCAGTTAAGGAACGTTCTCATCTTTTCTTGATAAATCTGAGTTTTAAATTACTGTGACTTGATCACTGTCCATATATCACCAATAGGTTGAGGGACAAGCTCACCTTCTACTCCATCAGACTCCACTCAAACAGAGCTTTATTACTTTATAAACAATCCAATTCATTGAAAGTTTCTTCTAGTCCTTCTGTGTTTTTGGTCCACTAATCTGAGATGCCTTATCTCCAGAAAGTTGAAACTTCACCAATATTAAAGACTTTTGGACTGAATTACTTTTTCATCTGAAAACGCCATCTATAAACATTCATCCCCTACCACTGCCTAAAGCTGATATTGAAGTGATGTTTCTTATAAAATCCTAATGTTATGTTTCTTTTCTAGTTACTGGTTATTCTTTATTGTAATTAATGTTCATTTTGTATATTTCGTACATGATCATGTTTGTTTCATTTTCTGATCTGTTTTTAGAGAACTCACATGGATTGTGGGAGAAATGAGTTCTTTTGGAGGATGTAGGTCCCTTAATGTTTTTTGCCCTTTTATCCAAGTGTTTATATCACTGTTCTACAATTAGACTTGAAGAAAATACTTTGCGGTCCAGAGGATTAGTGATATTAGACATGGCTTCCCATTGTCTCCCATTTTATTCTGCTCGTACCTAAACTTATTTGTATGAATATTATACCATCTTGAGGATATGGTTGTGGTGAAGCTGTGGGAAAGTCTAGAGTGGTTCTATACATCTTTATGAATGACGCCCTAATACATACCTTCAGCCCAGGACATTACTCTCTGCCCTTTTATACATCCAACAGAAGTTGCCATGGGTACTGTACTAAGTGAGAGTGTTTTTTAGCTCTGATGAAAATGGCCACTAGCTTGAATGCTTCATCATCCTGATCTGTCTTTGTGGTAGGTTTTGATTTATGCCCAGTTGCAATGCAATGACATGTTATAAATTGACCAGGCATTGGATTGGGAAAGTAATGACACCATCTTTTAAAGACACCGTCAGTAAAATGGTGAACAAATGACTGAATGCACTAACAGCAGGTGTATGAAAGGTATCATTGCATAATACAAGCAGTAGCTAACTTATGGGAAGACATCACTGTTATCATATGGGATGTAGTTTAGCTGTTGAGCAAGATGATTGGGCTAAAGTCTGATCATGTGATCATTAATGTATCCATTAAGAAGACTTCAGTGGTTGTGAAGTTTATATAATGACCACAACAGGGAGAAAAGAAAGTTTATCGAATAAAGAACTGATATAAATGATGGATCTTCATTTAAATGTAGATGATATTATGGGAGGTGGCTGATTTTAGAACATGGTGAAATCGAATGCCACCTGGAGTGTTTGAGGACAGAAACTGATCAACTCTATATGGTGGGCAAAGATGATCCTCCTTGGAAGTGACTTAAGTATGGATTAGATAAGATGCCCCATTTCAGTGTCAGGGTGTAGCTCCCTGAAAAGAGGGAACATAAATAATGGTTAACAGTAGCTTAGCTAAATTTGCAGGTCAGTGAAAATGTTCCTATGTCACAGTGAAAATTAGATGAACACAGAGTTAAAATAGGGACAGCCCTTGAGAGGCAAACATTTGGAGTTAGGCCTTGATAGCCTGATATATAACACTATCAGTCTATGAAGGCACACTGCAATAGTAAGCAACAGAGTTCTGGAACTTTATAATCTGTTAACTTCCAATATTCACATCTTAAACCTTTAAACAAAATCAAGTTAATACAAACAGTTCAAGTAAATGATCATATCTCTAGAAGCACACATGTTACTAAAGAAGGGAAAAAGGGAAACTGTTCAAAACATACTAATCTTTTTATTGTTTTTACTCTAATGCACCACTGCAGCTGACTGTTGACTGCCACCTGTGCCTTTCCTCATCTGCCAAGTCTACCAGACTCTCTTAACGCCACCAGATGTATTACATATGACCTATGCTCAGGTCCAGTGAGGAGATCAAGGAATCCTGATACAAATAACTCTAAATCTTCCGACACTAAAAATAGGTACAAAGGCCCATGAAAAATAGGTACATCCAGACAAAAGTCTGGAGATCTAATAAGCATAACATTTGAATACCAAATATCACATAACTTCCAGTTTTCACTAGGAATGTGAGGTGTTCCTCTGAAACACATGCTTAAAAACCTAAGCCCTAACCTCTTGTTACCCCCTCTAACATACATGGCTAAGCCCAGTGGATGGATGAATGGGCAATGGGGACATGTACATTTCCTCCCACATTTGTGGCCACTAAGCCGATATCCCTCACATATTATCAGTGAGGTCATGCCTCCCATCTGTGTTGCCAACCACCACCATAGCTCAAACTTAACAGCTGCCAGTGCGTGTGTCCTCCCCATAAATCTGGCACTCCCATGCTTCCCTTTCCATGCCTCTAATGCCCGAACTGCTAATCAAACCCAGGTTGCCTGACTCTAGTCAAGGCTTTATCTGTCTACACTATGGTGTGGCTTGCATACTGATCTTTACATCGGCACATTCATTAGATTATAGGTCCTTAACTGGATTTTATAAATTATAATAAACACATCATTTTATAATGTTTTGTAAACAGTTTGCAGTACCCCAGTAACCAAACAAGCTATAAACATACTGTTAGCAGTATTTTGTCCAGCCAGCTATGACCTCTTAAGTGAGGCTAAGCATTTCTATTTGTGTTTCTTGGTGGCTAAAATATTTAGAGAAATATGACAATTATATCAATAAAATAAATAGTATATAAATTTAAGTTATGACATTTAATGTCACATCAGCTGCACTAGGCAGAAACCATCAATGCAGTTGTGTTGCCCATAATGTAATCTTTAAGACAAAATCTTAAGTAGCATGGATTTACAATTATTAATATGCATATGAACAAGCAATTTCAGATGCTTGTACGTGTCTTGAGGGTAATGCTAGAAAAATGCTTGGAGATGTCACGAGGTATTAATGAGTTTGTTGCCTTTAGGAAGAGTATCTGTACAGAACCAAGGTTATATGAAGGAAATATTTTTTTTGTTAAAATAATAAAAACCTAAATAAACAATGAAGTACAAAATAAATTCATTGACAGAATGAGGGCAGAGAGGCGATAGAAGGGGATTTCAGCATTGTGTTAGACCTAAAACTGGATAGAATGTTCAACCCATAGAAATGAATAAGAAAGGCCAGTCGGAGCTTAAAGAGAGTATGAGGAGGAGTGGGGTTTGAGATGCATCGAGGGACATATGTAGGGGTAATACACAGCTCCATTTTTAAAGGATTAATGTAGAGAGTTAATTCGTTTACCTAGTCTGTTGGTCAGTAAGACCATATTATAACAGGCAAGGATGGTAAGCAGAGTTTACTGGATCACATGCTTGTCAGACCAGTGATTCAAGAAAGTGGTACCACTGTACTAGAACATCTAACAGGTTACTTGACAGAATTCTTTCTCAGGATGAGGGTTCTTGCTAACTTTTTATACTGGGTGAAGCATTTATGAATTTCCTGTGGCAAGGTGGAAGAGTCTGGTGGACAGATAAAGAGGAGAAGTACCCTCATGAGATAAAGGGTACTGGGAGGCAAAGATGTGCCAGATGTCTGTTAGATTAGAGTTGAATGGTACAATTTCTAACTATAACATGAGGCTTACTCATAGTTAACATAAGTAAGGTTAAGGAAGGAAGCATTAACACAGAATGATGACCGCAGGCAGTCTAGTACTTGTAGCATAAAGTATATGCCTATGTGGTGGCAGGTGAAAGGGTAAAGAATATATAGACCTGTGCTGTGCAGAGTTGGTAAAGGATGCAGGACTCCAAGTTCAGAATATACTGGGAATCTCAGTTATTTGGTTTGGAATGCAGGGGAGGTTAAATTAATTTTAATGGGGCACATATTAATGGTGGAATGACTTAGAATGAAAATTGTGTTAAACTGGAAATAAACGAGTTAAGTGACAGAAATTGAAATGCAAAGTTAGGTGGAAAGAAAAACTTAAATAGGAATTAGAGCTGGTAGGTGACTTCCAAGACTAAAATTAAAGGGAGCAGATTGAAAGCCTGCACTTAAGGCTAAGTTAATGTTTTCTTCCTGGGGATTCATGAAGAGTTAGGTAATATATTAGATTAAGTGTTTAGTAGTGCCATGTGTAGTGAAAGGGGAATGTAGGTCACTATTACTTATATGGGTGCTCAGAAAATGTTCAGGTGTGTGTGTGTGTGTTTCTGAGTGAGTGTAAGTGCTCCTGTCTGCACACATAGCACGCATGTGTGTAGGGGGTGTAGCATTTCTAGGAAACATTCTCTTCAGATTAAAGTCATTACAAATTGATTTTTAATTCATGTAATCTTCTTTTGTTTTTTGAGATGTACGCTAATTCCAGTACAAAACTGAATACAGTATATAATAAAAAAGTGCAGAACAGTCAGTCATTGAAAACAAAATTCTTACCTTTTATTTAAATGTCTATATTTAACATGTGCTTTTCACCAAACCCATAAATAGGACCTTCAGGAATTGATTTTCTGCAAATAACAACAGAATATATTCCTTAGGGGGAGTTGAACAGAATGTAGTTGACCCCCATGAAAGTGACATGGTACTTAAGTTAAATGTAGTAGCTTTGGTTTAAATTTCTCTATGTGATTATCTCAATATAATGAATTACCTATGTAGCCTTCTTATATATTAAAATCACTGATACTATATCTCCCTGGGATATTTCAGTGATTTCAGAAAATGATCTTAGTAGTTTTGTTTCTACATAAACTGCCCAGAAAGGAGTATAGTATTTCATTTTACCATTACAGAGGATAGACGTCATGCTTGCAGACATTCATGAAAA
>NC_056741.1:1416999531-1417089531 GCF_019279795.1 Protopterus annectens
CATTTTGTAAAAGTGACTACTGTGTGTGTGTGTGTGTGCATATTTATACACACCCACACACACACACACACACTCACACACACACACACACACACACACACACACATACACATGTGCGTACACACTCCTTTTGAAGTTACCAGTTCTTCTTCAGTTAACAGATGGTGAAGGAAATAGTAGAAGCAGATTTTATATAGGAATCATAATATAATAATTGACCAAAAACTGTTCAAAACTTCTGAAATAGGTTTGATGCAATCAGGGCTGGCCTTCCTTATAGGCCAACTAGGTAACCACCTAGGATGCTGTTCTTAGAAGAGCACACTTTCTGACTTATTTATTTTTAGAGCAATGAAATATGTACTTTCATTGCTCTAAAAAATAAATAAATAAAATGTGGCACACAATACTTCAAAACCTGCCAGCCTTGCGGAGGAGGTGCTTCACTTGACTTGACCATTATAGTCAGTCACATCAGAGTTGTGTTGCAAGGTTTCTGTGACCTCACAATATTCAAATGGTAGGTGTAAAACCACTGTGCTGATTAAAATGAAATGAAGGCTAGCATCATTATAATGTTTTTTTTTTTAAATCAGAAGTGTATAACATTTGTTCTGCCTTAATAGTGCATTTCACTTCAGTGTTTAAGACACCAGTTTACGTGTCCATATTTAATGCTTTTCTAGTTCTAATGTGGCAGTAACAAACCAGATATTTTTGGACAATATTTATGGCCGTGTGATTTGTGTGGAAAAACATGGAATATTGCAGGGTGTGGCAACTTGTCTATGGTAGCTACCAGAAAAGGGGAAGCTTATCACATGGCTGTAACTGCTGGTTGGGAGTTGAGCATACCTTGCAACTGTCCTTAATTTTTTTTTTTAATTTGTCTCTGTCTCTTCAAATTTCGGGTAATTTTCAGAGAAAGGGTGGTGGATTACAATAAAAAAATAATGACAATAATTAGAGTTATAGACTTTTTGTGCTTCAGAAAGTAAATGTTATTTTTCATCTCCTCATATTAATAGTAGTAATATGTTTTTAAAAGTATTCTTGATTATGTTTGGATTCATCCCTTATTCTGTAGGAACGAGGTTGAATGGTATGGGATGGTGGTTGGCTGGATGAAGTTGCTGTTCTTCATCATTTCCTCAGTTTTAAGCAGTCACTATTATCTGGCTTTGCAGAATTAGTGTGCATTTGTGAGAAGAAAGATAAACTACTTAATCTGACACTTGACATGCAGAGACAGAGATTGTACAGTTTTAGGGCTGTCCATTGAGGAAAATGACTAGCTGCCTGCAGTGGTTTATTATTCTGGGTTTAGTGCGATTTACCTGAAGCAACATAGAATAATTCAGTGTGTGGCAACTGTTTATAATGAGAGAGTAATGCATTGTAATTGCAAGATGGATAGACAATTTTATCACAATCCGTCATCTGAATTTAACATAGATGTGGCTATAATTGCTTCCTGGGGGTTGTCTCGATGAAAGTAACTGATCTATGTGTCATTTATGCAGTTTACAGTCATTTTCCAAAGGAATAAAATGCATCTAAGAATACCCAGACAGTCATTGCTTCCAAGGGGCAGATGGCCCTCATACACCAAGGCTATATAACTAGATTTTGCATGGGGTTAATTATAACCCCCTGCCCCGAATTCCACATAGTCTAAGATCTAAGTCTCTAAGGAGAGCTAGGGATGATGTTATATTTCTTTAACTGTTCTCCAAACCTCAGAGGTCAGTATCTTGTGTTGGGCTGGGGACAGTGCGGTCATTATTTCTTTAGCTTTCCTCACAAACTTCAGAGGGGCATACAGAGAGTGGCTAAGTTAATACAGGAGCAGTATACTGTCTCAAAGTAAGTTGGAAACATTACTGTAACTATTTTATTTTATATTTTTTTCGTTTTCCTCACAATCAAATGTCAGATGCATATACAGGTGACTATCTTCTGGTGGTGGGCAAAGAAGCATTCTGTTTATATATATGTCTATCATTTCATCAACTATGTTTTTTTTATTTTTTTCAGTTTTGTGCAAGTGTGACATCACAGGGGTGTACATAAGATGACTGCTTTTTGAGGGTAGGGGTGATGAGAAATGTTGCATATGCGTATATCAGTGACTTGAAATATGATTGTGGTCATTTCTCCCATAATTTTCATCCCAATTTAACACCAGATAGAATACACTGAACGTTATTATGTTTTTGAAGGTGGAGTAGGCAGGCAGGTATTATTTCCAGATATGCATTGCTGTTTGGTTAACTTTGAGCACTAAGCCTTGTATACAACTCATTCCTTCCTTGAAATGGAAAAAAAGATTGAATTTCTTTCTGTATATATGATTTTTCTTCAGGGCATCATTTAATCAAAAGGACAGCAACAAGCCCACCTTAGAGCATCTATAACCTTACAACTTCTGGTGCCTCGTAGTTCACAGACCCCCCACATTAATTTAATTTTCATAGTGCCTAGTAGTTCACAGCCCCCCGACACACACACACACACACACACACACACACACACACGCACACACACGCACACACACGCACACACACACACACACACACACACACACACACACGCACACACACGCACACACACACACACACACACACACACACACACACACACACACACACACACACACACACACACACACACACACACACACACACACACACACACACACACACACACACACACACACACACACACACACACACACACACACACACACACACACACACACATTAATTTGATTTTTATAGTGTAGTCTTAGGGTGTGTTGAAAGGTTTCAGGGAAAACCAAAGTTGAAGAGTAAGACTGAATTTCTTCCCTTAATCATGATTTTTGATCAGGCTATTTTTGAATGAAAATGTTGTTTAAAAAACTGTAAAATACACCTGATTGCATTAGAACCCTTATGGCTTCATGCAGTTATTTCCACTACAGCTATTAATGTGTACTCAGCCATTTAGGGTATGTTGGAAGAATTCAGGGGAAAAACAGAGGTTAAAGAACAAAACTCGATTTCTTCCCTTAGTCATGATTTTTGTTCAGGCCACTATTGCATGAAAAAGTTATTTTAAAAAATGTAAAATGCCCCTAAGAGCATACACAACCTATATGATTTCTGTGGGACTTGTGGCCACCAGACCCCCGACTTCATGCAGTTATTTCCACTCCAGTTATTACAGTCTAATCTTGGTCATTTAGGATAAAACAAAGTAGAAAGAAAAGACTGAACATCTTCCTTTAATCTTTAGTTTTATTCAGGCCATCACTGGACTTCAAGCTTACATTAAAAAAAAAATTGGAAAGTATCTAGAAAACTCCTACCCAGCTTAAAGCACTTCCTAATTACACAGTTATCATATCACAATCTTGCAAAATACAAACGTAATAAACTAATGAAAAAAACACAGCCCAGCCATTCAGGACCCGAAACCAGCAGCAAAGATGAATCCAAAAATGTTCCAAACAATGTTCCAAACAGTAGCGGTAGCCAAGTATTTTGTAAAAGCCGGCAATCTTTATTGAACAAACACAGTAGACCAAGCGCTTTCACCCGCGTATTACCGGGCTTTTTCAAGGAAAATTCTTGAAACACCTTGTGCACCTCATTAAATAATAAAATTCAAATCACGTGGTAAAATTAATTGGTTTCCATTATGTTTTCTTGTTTTACAAAAAGCAATTTTCTTCAGTACAATATTGTACTTGATTTAAAACTGAATTTCATATATTCAAATAAAATATAATATATAGCTTTCCATTATTTAATGAGGTGCACAAGGTGTTTCAAGAATTTTCCTTGAAAAAGCCCGGTAATACGCGGGTGAAAGTGCTTGGTCTACTGTGTTTGTTCAATAAAGATTGCTGGCTTTTACAAAACACTTGGCTACCGCTACTGTTTGGAACATTGTTTGGAACATTTTTGGATTCATCTTTGCTGCTGGTTTCGGGTCCTGAACGGCTGGGTTGTGTTTTTTTCATATCACAATCTTGCCTACATAAAATTTGTTGAATGAATGAATGAATGAATGAATAAAGGCAAGGAAAAACTGAACAGTAAGACAAACTGTGAGGAAAAGGGAAGAAAAAGTAATATGGATGGTATAGTTAGGCCAGGATAGAGAGGCACTCAGAGGTTTGTGCATTTGTGGGGGGAGCATGTGTAGCAGGGAAACACCATTCAGCTCTTCAGTGTAGGGTGACAGTTGATCCAAAAGCTGCCCCTGAACGCAGTACTCAATCTGGCCAGTAGAAACATTCCGTAAGACAATAAATCAGTATGTCACACACCACCTTTCATGTCATGGCTGTTTAGGTGTCCCAGCAGACTTGTCAACCGACCCTGTTTTTTTAAAGGAATATACCTATTTTGAGAGGCATGATTTACCCCTGCACATGATGAACTTATGTTTGGAGGTATGTCCCTATTTTTGATTTGATTTACCCCTTCACACACACAATTATTGAAGCTATCCAGTATACTGAAAATCGTACTATATGACCAACATGCTAGTGGTACCAATAATTTAAAGAAATAGGGCATACGTCTTACATCTCAATTTTTCAGAAGCAAAAATAAATGACTTTGTACATTTCATTGAAGTCTACAGATGTTGCACTCTCTCTATAATAATAAGCTTATATTTTTCCATTATTTTGTCATTCTTTGTTTTCTTAAAAATCTTTCTGAATAGTATCCCTTATTCTAGCTGGAAGCAGGAAGAGTTGTCTGCTATTTGGTAGTATTGTGCTATTTGCTTTTTATATATATATTTTATAATGATTTATTGGATGTTTGGTTGGGCGGTACCTACATTTCAAGATCATTTGTACCTATTTTAAAAAGTCTGCAGGTTGAGAGGTATGTTTCCTACCAAACAGGTACAAGCTTCAAGTGGCAAAAGCATGTATGTACCAATCCACTTTACATAGAAACAAGGCAGTAATAGGCAGACTATCCATGGGCTACTCTTTAGGTGGGAATCCTCATTCTGTACCCCATTGCTGAAATACCTGAACATCATCTTTCTGAATCATCATTTATATGAACTAGCTTGGAAACCAGTTCTCTTTATACAGTATTTCATTATGGCCTGCTTATACCCCCCTTAAACTTAGCAGCGTGGGTGCCTCCATCTTAGCTATGTTAGGGCTATGAGGTAACGGATCTTGATCTTCTGGAAATATGTTTGTCCACCTAGTACGGGACACCATCAGACTCCTTGTGGATTTAGATGAAGCTGATGTTAAATGTGAGTCTATATTTTACTGGATTATATGGAGTATCCTTTTTTCAAGACATGAAAACATGGCTGTTCTCATATACAGAGCAAACAGTCTGCATTGGCCTGATGAAAGTGTGAGAGAATTCTACTCAACTTACTTTGTGGAGGAGCGTTCCTATACAATCTAAGTGGTATTAAACCCCATAAGTGGTGGGCTTCACTAGCCATAATTAATACTGACTCACAGCACAAGTAAAACCACAGCCTCCCATGTAACCGGTCACTCCACCTGGTATCATGCATTTGCATACTTTTATTTCATGAAAAAAAAATCAGCAGCATTTGGAGTAAAACTTATTTTAGTACTTATAATAGCACTTATCTGGATTTCCAAGCTCTGCCCTTTACAAAGAGTTGCAATATATGACTGTCATTGATGACTACATTGTATGATATTCAAGGAGCAAGCAAGTGACTATGTTCTGCCTGTACCAATTCCATACTTTGCTTGTGTCTTCATGGTATCATAGTAGGGTGGAACAAGAGGAAGGGGCACTGTATAGAGTCTGTTTCTTTTTTTTCCTAAATTGTTGCAGATACAAATATTTCATGGTAATCGTCTGTACAAGTTCTTTGCATAATTGCAGCTGTGATAACAGGTGAAAAGATTTTATAGATGTAATAATTCTAAGATACCAGGTACAGTCATATTAAGAAGGGGAATTAAATGAGTTCTTAATTACTGGCTTTCAAACACTTAGAAGGCTGCAATATCCGGGGAGTTAAGCTTGACATTAATAAAAGGAATTGCACCAATTTTTTTTTTTTGTTTTTGTTAAACTATTAGAGAACTGTAGTAGACTACAAGTCCTTATCCATAGTGTACAAGATAAACTGTTTCATTGAATAATATTTTGGTTAAAACAACAAAAATGACAGAGAAATTACTGAGCTTCATAAAAGTGATGCATCAAATAATTTTACTAGGTAAGAAGATAAAAATATTCATTGTAGTATGTCAGACAGAGTAAAGATGCCACATTTATATAAAAATAATGCACACATTCCCTGTTCATGGGTCCCCTTGCTGCAGTGTTTGTGTTTTTTTCATCTAGGTGCATAACATATTTCAAGGAGTGAACTTCACACCCTCCACACTGCAAAGTTTCTGCTTGGTTTATATAAAAAAGAACTACAATTAAAAAACAATGAAGCAAGGGAAACATGCCTTCTGTAACATCAAACCAACAAATACTGTCAACACAATAACCTAGAAAAAAGAATAGAAAACATATTAAAACAGCATTGCAGCAGTGTATCAATACTATCCATTCTACCCTCCAACCTCCGTAAGAACAAAACATTTTATGTTAGAAAACACCTTAAAACAGCATTGCAGCAATCTATCAAAACTAACCATTCTATCCACGAGCCTCTTTAAGAACAAAGCATTTTATGTTTATGGGCTTTACCCTACACCTTTCCAGTGCCTGATGTGTGGGACCACCTTGAACCAGTGATGGTAGTGTATTGAGAATATATTGATCACTGCTATTTCTTGGTAGCCGAACACTAATTGGTTGAATTACAGCTGCTTTATTTGGTCTTTAATTTTTTGTTTGCTTTATACTGAGATCATCTGAGTCTCCCTTCTGTCTTTTAATAATGGTTTCAGGAAGCTACACTGGTTTGTTCTAGCCAGAAATATTGCAAAAGCTGCTTTGAATGCTTACTACTCCTTAATTAACTCAAGGAAGCCATTTTTGAATTTTTCTGCATTATTTGAACTGCAGTCAAATTTGTTTAGCTAATCATTCTGAATTCATGTTGTTTTGACTGGTTTTTTTTTTCAACTTCATTTCGCTGTTTGCTTGGTTGACATCTGGCTTGGTTCTAATCCGGAGTGGCAGCCATCTTGAAATAGTTGTGATGGTGTAGGTTCATTGGTTCATAGGTAGGTACTAGTCTATTGGCCCTAGGGCCTATATAAGCCTATCCAAAAAGGTATCCTGGCTTTTGCCACCCAAGAAAATTATTTTCCTGTGCCCCTGTCGAGCAGAGCCACAGAAGTGATTCCCGGGGTGAATCTCCTATTTCCCGTCCAATCATCAAGATTTTTCTTGAAGAGTGCTAATGAGGAGCTCTGTTTGACATCGATAGGTAGTCTGTTCCAGAGTATGGGAAGTCTCTGGGACAGGAATCTATCCCTCCAGCATGTTCTGTTTATTGTGGTGACAAGGTTTAGATACCTACAGTGTGTAGCTCAGAGGGATTGGGATTTCTTTAAGTGGAGCATGTCCAACAGCTCTGGGTTTGACATAGCTTTGTATGTTAGGCAGAGATCGCCTCTGAGTAGGCGATATGCGATGGAGTAAAGCTGGAGTTTTTTGAGATGGTCTGTGTAGGGCATCTGTTTGAGGCTAGTAATCCTTTTTGTGAGGTATTTCTGTGGCCTTTCCAGTTGTTGTAGGTGTCTTGTGAGGTACATACCAAAAGGGGCATTGTACTCTATAATGGGTCTAATGAGTGATGACTAGAGGGGAACAATGATCTCTTTTTTTTTTGGGTGATGAGGTGTGCCATGTAGATTGATTTCCTGACCACTGTGGCGATGTAATTATCAAAGGAGAGACTACTGTCCACCTGTGTCCCAAGTTCTCTTATCACACTTTCAGTGTTAAGTAGACTACCACCTATGTGGTAGTTCATGGGTACAGAGTTTTTGGCACTGAGCTTCAAGCCATGGTGTTGACACCAGGCATCTGCATCAGTGAGGCCCTTTTGTAGAATGTCCACATCTATCTAGCGACAATCATTGCTACTCTTTCTGTGAAGCCTGTCATTAAGTGGTTGAATTACAGCTGTTTTCCATTGGTCTTTACTTTTTACCATCTGCTTTGTACAAAGATTAGCTGCATTCAGTTGCGCCCCCACAATAGTTGTAGCTAAATAAATAGTGATTTGTCTACACAAGTCAATCTTTTCCTTTTATCTGTCTGGGCTGATTGGAGAGAAACTGTAGCTTGCTGCCTGCTGCACAAGTCAGGTTCCTACGGACTATGTTTGACTGCATCAACTCCCTTTTTCATTCCTCTCCACACTTTCTTCAACCAAGATCCTGTAAACAATAGCTTAAGCCAACATAGAGAACCAGCAGTCTATCTTCCCTAATATTGCCAGCCTTTTAACACTGTGTATCTGAAGGCAATGTAAAAATTGCCAAATTCTCACTGAAAATGAACCCTTGCTCAACTGTTTGAGTCCATCTGTGAGAGCTATAGGTTGATATGGAGGCAGCCCTCTCCAAATCTCATGCATGCAATGAGCATCATACTGTTTCACCCACACGCCTTGCCATGCAACATCCTTATATTGTTAATGCTCAAGAGTAACATATTGATGCAGTTAAGAAATCATCTCTTAAGCCTCCTAGAGCTCATAAGAGTAACCATCAACAACCCCCCCTCAAAAAATACATCTACTACATGTTTCCCATCATTATCATGTCACAGACAATAAAACATGCCTCTGCCTAACAAGAATAAATCAACTTCTGGAAACATCCAGTAATCAGTGATTCCATTATTGGCAAACTGATTCCATACTCACCAGACTGAATAAGGACACCATTACAGTTAGCTGTCTCTCAAGAGCCAGGTTTGCTAATATTTCAAGAGCCCTTAAAACACCATCTTCTAGTAGCTATAACTATGACATGATCATAGCCTATGCTGGCATGAAAACCCATGTAAGACATGCAGAAGGACTTGCTAGAGCTTGCTACACATGATTCCATCAAGGAAAAGACTGATTTTGAGTTATATCCTCAATTCAAAGAAAAAAAATATTGTTTTCAATAATTAGCTAAGCAGCTGGTGTCATTTCCAGGAGATTCAGTATGTGTTATCCTGGGATGAGATGATCAACAATCATACTTGCTTTGCCAAGGATCATCTCCAGCTCTCTTTCAGGGGCTTCTGCACACTGGTAAAAGCCCTTGCTGCCCCCTTTGTGTCTTTTTTATGCAAAGCTCATCTACTGCACATCCCATCCTAACAAGCAAATCAAATCATAATCTAGACAACATCAGGGTGTCCCTTCTCAATGACAGCCGATTAATAACTAGCAGCTCAATTTGGGCACACTTCTGTGTCTGGAATGAGTCTATGTTTATGTCGTGACTAAGATATACTTTAAATGCAATGACTGCATCCCCTCTGTGCCTGGGTTCTGTACTGGTCATGTCTTCATGCACACTGGAAATGGTGTTGTCATAGTTTTCATCAGAGATTTCATCCCTTCCAAAGTCGTACCTAATGAACCAGCAAGTCAGCCCTTTGAGCTCCAGCTCACACTAAGTACGTCAGACCTTCAGCTAATAGCTTGTTACAGGTCACCTTTTAGGACCCCACAAGGCCATGATAAGTTCCTAGCATTCCTAGAAAACATCAATTTTATTGATAAATCTCTAATCCTTCAACTTTAACTATCCCATCCATAGACTGGAGTACTTAAACTTCTAAAGTCAGGTCTGCACGATGTTTCTTAGATTGGGTGAATGAGAATTTCCTGGATCAAATTCTCTATAACCCTATCAAGGGTGGAAATATCCTGATCCCAGTTCTCACAAACTTGGCTCTGGCCTGCTCCCTGCCCATGGCTGGTTCCTCGTGTGTTGCATCTGTTCACCAAATGATTACCTTTACTCTCAGAACATCTTTTCCGATGGTTACTAATACCACTCTCTTCAGATACTTCAAAAATAGTGAACCTTTTATAATTGTATGATGACATCACAAACTCCCAAGCTAATACCAAAATGGAACTGGGATAGGCAGCCACCTATTACAAGGATCTTTATGTTCACCTAGATAATTGCATTGATAGGGCTATCCTTACCATGACCAAATACAGGGAAAATTCAGTAATAAACCCCACAGTGGTAAATAGATATACATAAGCTTTACAACAGAAGGAAAAACAGCTTAGATTCCTTTGTAAGGCCAGAACCTCTCATTACATTTAGAACAGAAAAATCCACACCAAGAAACTGAAGGCAGACTAGCTGCAGAGGCTAAGGATAATTTTAAGTGCTTCTTCGGCTAATTTAGAAAACTAAGGAATAATTCAAATCACTGCTCAGAACGTATCTATAATGGCACCTCATATTCAAATCCTAATGACATCAGCAACATACTAGCTAACAAGTTTACTGCAAATTTCTCCACTAAAAACTATCATCCTCACCCCAAACATACTGAAGTCACTTTCTTCCTCTATTATCTCCAAGAACTATATTTTTAAAGTGTTCTTCAAAACGAAAAATACTTCTTCACTGAGTCCTAATAACATTTCAGGTTGTCTTATTAATGGTGTCAAGCAGGACCATGTTGAAACCCTCTGTAAGTTATTCAACCTGTGCTTTGCCATAGGCAATGTTCCTGAATAATGGCTCACTGTGGAGGTGATGCCCCTACATACTCATCTGTAAACCCATTAGCCTTAATATTCTTGTCTTTAGAACCATGGAATGCATCATCGCTAACCTCATAAACCAGGACATTAAGATGTCCTGTCAGCAGGATGTCAATCAGACTTGACTTGCAACAATTTGCATTTGTTAAAGGCAGGTCATGCAGCCTCATCCTTGTGAATTACTTTGCAAAGGTCATGAAGGCTGGGCACAATGGACACATTATTCATGGTGCCTACTCAATCTTCTTGCTTGGATCTGCATAAAACATTTGTAATCATGGTTCAGTACTGAAGTCAGTCTATATGATACTGGTCTCACTGGATCCTTGCCTTATACAAATGACCAATATTATGGCCTGCTTCCACGATTTGGGAATCTCTTTACCAATCATTACCTGATTAAAAATAATCCTCCATCTTTCTAATGCTTTTTCTTTCTGTAGTTCACAAATCTCAGTTTGAATTCCATCCCTTCCCAGAGTCTTTCTTTTCATCATCTTATCCCATGCCTGTTTAACTTCTTTTTCTATAGGTTTAATTAATAAATCGTTCCTCCTCCATTATCTTTGGCATCCTTGGTAAGTGTCATTCCTCGTTTCCTTCTGATACAGTTTCTGATAATATTACCTGAACGTATCTTTTTAACCTAATAACTTTCCCAACTATACTGCCATTGTCCCCTCACTGTTCATCTGAATTTTATAGATACCTCTCTCTACCTCCTGTTGTTGAAATTGCAAGGCCAAAGACCTTGTTGCTTTAGAATTTTCACTAACAAGATTTGCTCCACTGTTATCTTCCTCTTCCATATTATCTCATCTTCTAGTTATTGTAGTAAATCTCTTTCTAAGTCACTAACTCCTATATTCCCTTTCTGCTTTTCCTTTTGGATGCATTGTAATTCCTTACACCACTTTATTCTCTGTTCATCCATCTTACCCATATCTCCTTCCTGCTTCTAACTTTATTCTTACACCAACTCTTTCTTTTATCCTATCCCATCCAAGAGCATCTACTATCTCTTCTCCTTCCACTTCTTGTTCTATTACCTGTTTAAATATTCCTCTTCTTCTCTTTCCCTAACTAATCTACTGGCTGTCCATAATTTCATGTTAGAGCCTAAAATAATTTTTAACCCAGTAACTCAATGGCCTGAATGGATTACTGGCTCATTGTGTTCATCCATCACATTATATAGATGCTCTATAGACATATAGCTTCTATTTAAGCTTGATCACGTATTAAATCTGTATAAAATATAAGTGTATCTCTCTGTATCATCCTGTTTTTTGTGCAATACCAAGTATCACACATCCCTATCATTTTCATATATTCATCTAAAAATCTTCCTTTCTTCAGCATTTTTTACTTCTTGGACCCTTGTCCACTTGATCTGTCTTATCTACAATATTCCAAAGTCCTAAATATACTACTCTGCCTCCTTGAAATCCGTTGACTTCTAATAAAATCTTTCTTATTTATTTTATCTTTGTGTCTGAAGAGAGGTATATAGAGATAACTGTTATCTTTACTACATCTATCATCCCTTGTATTTACTATTGTTATTATTGTTATTATTGTTATTTATTATTGTTATTATTTGTTATTTATTTTATCTTTGTGTCTGAAGAGAGGTATATAGAGATAACTGTTATCTTTACTACATCTATCATCCCTTGTATCCCTGCCATTCTGTCGTTATTATCTTCTAATCTCCTTATTATCTCTAGAGGGCATGTCCTTTTAACTAAGATTACCATTCACCTCCTTCTAGTATTCCCCCAACCAGAACTTATCACCAGGTTATATCCAACACCTTAGCATCTTGTGATCCTGATTACTAAAACGAGTTTGCTGTAAAGCGATTATCTGTGCTTTAAAATCAGTAATATAATGTAGGTCTCATCCTCTCTCTTGTTTCGGTTTCTTAGACCATTTACATTCCAAGATTTAATTTGTATTATTGTTTTTGAACTTGAATTTGAATCCAACTTTATCCTGTTTCTTTCCAATTGTAGTACCCCAGTCCAGTATTTCTCTCATACTATCCTGTCTTTTTCCTAGCAAAACAATCATCCACTCCTCTATTATCTGTGTAACGGCACCAATATTTATTTTAATTTTTTTATATCCCTCCCTATTCCACCCCCATTTAGTAACTGTATACATTACTTTCATCTTTAAAGCATTGTCTTTTCTATGCGGTCTAGCCTCATTTCCTATCTCCCGAACTCTCATCACTATAAAAGTGCATAAATGCATTTAAGGTATTTCATTCCACTGCATTTTCTTTCCCTCCCTTCTTTTCTCCCTATTATTATGTATTTCACATTTAATCCATCCTCCTGAGAATGCCTGATTTATCATTATGCAAATATTATAACTTTGAAATGATAAAGCACTAAAGATTTAAAAAAATGCATTTTACTAACTGTATAAACATATATCATGCATGTCTAGCCTATAATTAAGTTAGTCTTAACTCACAACCTATAAATCATTATGGAGTTCACTAACATGGTTAAGCATTGACACAAGAAGAGTTTCTACCTTTTCCTTATTTATAACTTTAAACCCTCTTAAATGTCTATTGTGTACTATATTCACCTGGCTTAAAATTAAATTGGAAGCCTGCTTCCCACAGACCTTCAATATTGTATGCATCACAGGTCACATTCATCTTGACAATACTCGCATCGTTAGGTTGATTTACTCCTTTCCTTACTAAACCAAAATCTCATTGGATGACAACATCCAAGACTAAACCCAACCTGATGCTTCACCACTATAGCCCATCCCACATGAAAGCATCCACCCAACATTTGAAATGAATTTTAACAGGTTCTTCACACCAAAGAAGAAAATAAAATAATAATAAGATAAATGCAAGCAAAATAACAGTCTTCTCTTCTCCCAGTGTCAATACTTTCATCCAATAACCTTTTTGTGTCACTTTAGACTTAGCAGATCTCAATATTATCAAAGTCAACCTTGTAAACTGTTTATATCCCCAACAACTAGAACAGTCCCGTATAGTCCATGTGTCTCTTCTCTTCTCTTCTCTTCTCAAAATATCCATCCCGTCTTCCAGTGAACCTCTTGCTTCAGTTAGACTTACTAGTTCTCAATGTTATCAAAAAAACAACTGTATGAAAAGACTGCAGTCCAGTTATTTATATACGTCGCAACAGAAAATTAAATAAGTCCCTCTTCTGTCTCCTTTAATTCTCCTCTTTCTGTTTTTTTTCCATATTTCTTCTTTCATCTTTTCAGCTCACTCTCTCAATCTCTTTTGTCTTTGAAACAAAAAGAAATAATCTTTGCTATCCATGTGAGAGTCTTCCTTTTGCTTCTCCCCTTCATGTCTCAGGTCTTGCTCTGTTGTTATCTTTAACTCCTCCCTAATTCATAAGTTTACAGGCTTCTTAACAAATTTTATTGCCTCTTCGGAATTGGTAAATGACCTCATTATGCCGTGTGCATGGATTCTGAAGATTGCCAGGTATATCATCTTCCATTGCAACCCCTTCTCTCGACATGCTCTAATGGCAGACAGCATAGCATTCCGCTTGGATCTGGTCTCAAATGCATAATTATGATCAGTGTATGCAATCGCATCCCCAGTGCTCAGTTTCTTTTCTGACTACTACAAATCCTTCAGCAATTTCACTTTCTGTTCAAAGCTTTGCAGTCTAATTATACTCAGCCTGTGTTTACTCCATCACTCACCTTCTGGTTGCCATGCAGTCCTAATGCCATTTCTATTTATATTTCATCTTGGGGGATGCCAGTCCACGTGCCCAATAGCTGTTTCACAAATTTTATACAGTCTGACGCCTTCGACTGCTCTGTAATTCTACATGGTTTTAGATTCTTTCTTCTAGCACAATCTTCAAGATCTATTGCCCTTGCTTCCAAACAGTCGACTCACTTCCACTGCGTCTACTCAAACTTTCAACCCTTCCTTCTCTCCTAATATGTCCCGAATGACTGCAGATGTTCTTCCATCCTTTTTTCTTGTGCCACTAGACATTCTAATGGAAATATTTAAAGTCTTAAATTCTAGCCCTTATTGTTTCAAGAGTGACTTTCCCTTCCTGTATCTCTTATTTGCCTGCCATCATTGCTCATTCCTTATCTATTAATTGTTTAGATTTACTGTTTTTTCAGGGGCTTATTCTTAATCAGAAGTTTCAGTCTTATCACTAATAAAGTCACAGAGGGAAATTTCAACTCCAGAAGGTCTTCCTATAGCTTTTAATCACAACACTCCAGTGGTGCATTTTACTCACACTGAGCTGTACCAGAAGTCCCTTAGGATTCTGTTTTGACCCGTTTTATGTTGAGTCCTTGTCTACTAGACTGAACATGAATGAGCTTGTCTCATATGAAAAATACGTGGATGGCATCGAGTTGGTACATGTTATTGCATAACAGGTGTACAGGAAAGTCTTACAGAGTACATTTGGTAATACCATTGAGGAAGCCTAGACAGTGACTTAATTGCTAATAACAAATTGCCTGGATTCATGACACTGGAAAGATGGAAACTCAAAGGAATTATTCCACTGGTCGTGACTGAATTCCCAGCATCATCACATATACAGTGAGACAGGCATCACAGTGACTATGAAGCTTAGCTTTAAACTGTTTGTTTACTCAAGTCTGATTCTTCAAGACCTCTCTGCCTTATATCTGGCAGCTGGTACGGAGGGTTAAATCTGTTGTCTGCAGTTCCAGTGGTACTATGTTTGATTACACCAGCCATTGTTTTGCCTACTGTGTGAACTCGAGCAAGTGACTGAACCAGACACTGTTTGGGGAAGCAGGGAATGTGTGCTAGGCTCCTCAACAATTCCCTTGTACCTAATAATTATCTATGCATCAAAGGCTTTAGCAGACAATGCCTCTCTGTCAAGAACTGCTCCTTTTCACTATTGCAATTTCATATTTATTAATTCAGTAAGGCTGTTTATTCATATTAGGCTCTGCCATAGCTTATTATTTTGCCTTCAATCTTTCCCAGTATGAGGATGTTTTCAGTGTCTTCTCTAGTGAATCCTATCTTCACATTATCTGGCCAAAGTGCCCTGAGTTTTAGTTTAATTATCAAGCCTTGCAGTGAACAGTCTAGGTGTGTTTCCTTTAAGTATTGATTTAATTTATCTTATTCTTGCTATCCATTGAATTCTCTGGGTTTTTTCCTACTCAACAATTCAAGAGCATCAATTTTCCAAAGCACAGCCTCACTTAAACTCCAGCTCTCACAACTTAATTTCTTACTGAAAAAACTATGGTTTTGACAATATGGACCTTTGTTATCAATGTGACATCATGCTCTTTATAATCTTATCTACATTTCCTATAGCTTTCCTTCCAAAAAGCAAGTATCTTTTTACTTTATGGCTGCAACTACCATCCACAGCCAGCATTGATTCATGTCACATATGTTCAGCATGTAAATTGCATACATCGAGTGACAACATACAGCCTTTCCATATACCTTTCACAATCTTGAATTAGTCAGTTGTTCCCTACTTAGTTCTAACTGTTCCTCAGGAGACAAATAAAGTAAATTTAACATCCATACTGTAGCTAACAGGGTTACAGAATGCATGTTTATAGTCATGAAATGAAGAAACCTAGAGGTCCTGCTTTCAAATTAAACTCCTCCCTATCTTAAAGACAGAATAAATGAAATCCCTCCATAATTTCTTCTGACTCTTCTTTGGCTGTTGTACAGTATTCCATAAGGTTGTTATGTTTTCATCTGCTGAGTCTACTTCAACCCTATGTGTAATTTTACTGGGTCTCTGGTCACTGCTATGTAGAATTGTTGTTGTGTCTTTCGGCTTTTCCCGGTTAGGGGTCGCCACAGCGGAACTCCGGTCCGCTAATTATTGCTAGTTGATTTTTACATGCCGAGTTACCAGCCCTGATGCACAACCTTCAACGAAGGTATGCCCATTCACACATGTCTCCACACAGAAGATGCTCTAGCTGAGAATCGAACCGGACAGTGTCTTACTGTGAGGCGACAACACTACCGCAGCAACACCACCATGGGCACGGTCACTGCTATGTAGAATATCATTCAAAAAAACATCACTGAAGTAACCACTATCTATTGATTTATATATATATATATATATATATATATATATATATATATATATGGGTCACCTTTAGATGCCCGACAACGCGTTCCGCCGACACGGAATCCGACGGGATGAAAACACCGACAACGCAGATGACCGACAAGGTGAGAACCCGACGGACTCGGTAAGTGTGCGATCGAGTGAGGGATTTAGTGTTAGGGAGCGGACAGGTAAGTGTGCGATAGTGAGGGACTGTGGGTTTAGGGGTGGGTTAAGTGAGTTAGGGTTAGGGTGCAGGTAGGGTGTGTGTGCGATAGTGAGGGACTGTGGGTTTAGGGGTGGGTTAAGTGAGTTAGGGTTAGGGTGCAGGTAGGGTGAGTGTGCGGTAGTGTCGGATCTTGGGGTTACGGGTGGGTAAGTGAGTTAGGGTTAGGGTGCAGGTAGGGTAAGTGTGCGGTAGTGTCGGACCTTAGGGTTAGGGTTTGGGTTAGGGATAGTGCATATTTTATGTAGTGTACTGTGTTGTTTACGTGTAGTGTGTTGCTGTAATGGTTTTCGGTGTTTTGCGTTGTCGGCGTTTTTGTTGTCGGTCTTTTGGTGTCGGTTATTAGTGTGTCGGCGAAACGCGATTTCGAGGATATAAAGGTGATCCATATATATATATATATATATACATATATATATATATATATATATATATATATATATATATATATATATAGTTATATATATATAGTTATATATATAGTTATACTGACTATAGTCAAAACACTGAAATGTTGACAGTGTGAATATCAACACTCTGCTATGCTGCACCAAGCAATAATCTCAGTACTTGCAAAACTTTAAAGTTAAAAAACAATAAAAACATAATTTTTGTAGCGGTCAGGTCTCTCTGTATCCCCACACCCTCTGCTAATTATATATACAGACTCTGAGATTGCATAATATTGGGGAAAGCCATATTCTCCAACATTGAGAATTGTGCGATCCTGCACACTTCTCCACGTTCTGCTTATGTGACCAAATTGTGTTGACTAAACAGATTTTTACTAAACGTAGTGTTGACTCAATTCACTGCTCCTATATACACACACACACACACACACACACACACACACACACACACACACACACACACACACACACACACACACACACACACACACACACACACACACACACACACACACACACACACACACACAAAACACACATACAGATATACATATATATATATATATATATATCCCCTTCAGATCGTCAAATGGCCAGAACATCAAACCGTGGATCACTGAGAAGAAAACCTTGTTTTTTAGAAAATCGAACCGTTTACATGGAGATTACTGTAGGGGAACAATTCCCATTGACTTCACTGTAGGTGCAGTCTTGCAGTTGGTATATTTAAGTAGGAGGGGGCTACCCCCCCCGCTACAGCAAAAAAAAAAAAAAAAAAAAAAAAAAAGGCTCACTATATATCTATTCATTTATATCACACAAAGCTCTCTCTCTCTCTCTCTATATATATATATATATATATATATATAGATAGATAGATAGATATATATATATATATATATATATATATAGAGAGAGAGAGAGAGAGAGAGAGTAAATATAGATTTTACTATATTGTACATACCCTCAACACTACACTTTTTTGCACAATAATTCCACCCAGAAAATCTGCAGAGGCATTCATCCCAACCCCAGCCCCACTAAACAGCAACCCAACAACGCTACCAGCACAGCTACAAATGCTTCTCGATCTACTTTCTCATTTACCTCTGAATCCAACCTCCTGCTTATAAACATGGGATTTATGTATATGTAACAAAATCTAAGACATTCATGCACTCACTTTCCTGAAATACTAGTTACTACTGAAACCTGATTAAAGAAAGATACATTAGAAAATGTAGTCAGCCATCTTGGATTTATATGATTAGGCTTTACAGGAAAATCAAATGTGCTGTTGGCATTGTCATTATCTGTAAAAATGGGTTAGAAATAACCCAGCTCTGTATGCAGATCCCAAAATTAAAAATGCAGAAATTCACATATCCTCAGCAAAACCAACAATAGAAAGTCTCTGTGTAATTCACATATTTATATTTTACCTGGTAATATTTCTCAACAGCAAAAGATATCCTGTACTGGATATGTCACTATATTCAATAAAAAACTATTAACTAGGTGACCTCAGCATAGACTGCAACTGATCAACAGTGACACTCCTTCTTAATCAGTTAACTTATTTGGCTTTATACAGCAAATCATTCACCTCTACCAGTAGAATCAATAGAAAATCTGACAGACAGTGAACTTTAGATTGGATTTCTACCAACAAGCCAAACACAACTCAAATAATTGGATGTCATGTCTGTCAGACACAATAAGTGACCACCTTTTCAACCTTTCAGTCAGAAACTACAGTACCCAATAAAAAACAAAATGTATAACAAATTATGTAATACAACAGAATTTAACAAATATACCTGTATCAAAACTCTGACCCAGTATAACTGGAACATACTAAAATCCATGCCACTTGACGCTGCCAACTAATACTTTAATAAAACTTTTATAAATGTTCTTAAGAGCTTAGCTCTGGTACAAATAAAAAGAGTCAAGTCTGGCATAATGGCTAACAAAAGAAACTAAAAACATGCTTCAAAGAGACAAAGCCTGGAAAGAATGGCATAAAAGCAGAAAATTAAATACACTTCATACATTTGGGTATCTCAGAAATCTTGCTAAGGACTGCATTAAAATGTTTAAACAAAACTATTATACCAATGTCCAGTATAGATACCAGGAATATCCAATACTCTTTGGGACATCAGTAAACAAACTAGCACATCCTGGCCAAACGACCTCACCCTCTCCTTCTACTTCTGTCATCACTAACTCAAAATCACCTCATTTCAACTCCTACTTTATACAGAGTGCACTATCTCCTATTAATAATAATAATAATCCAACTCTCCCTTCCCCTCATCCTCTGCTAACAAGTTACACTTAATCTATGTCCTGCTGGTCTGCACCTCTACTATAAGAAAACTTCTGCTAAAACTAAACCAACTTCATTAGCTGCTAACCATCTTCCAACAGGTTACCTAAAAATAACAGCTGACACCATGGCTTTCTATGCTGATACACCAATCCATATCTGAGAGATAAGTCCTATACAGCTGGAAAAAAGACCATGTATAATACTACTCCACAAAGGTGTCATATCAACAGACATTTCCAACTACAAACCTATTGCCATCCTGTCCCCTCTGTCTAAAATACTAGAAAAATGCATCCTCTTACAACTTATACAGTATATTAAGTCGATCAGCCTTTTCTGCAAAACCCAGCTTGGTTTTACACTTCACCCTAGTACTACCACTGCTCTCCCCTACTTCACCAATATCATAAGCTAACACAGAAATGACAGAATCCTGGCATCTTCACTATTCTTAGATGTATTGAAAGCATTTGACACAGTATCCCATCCATATTCTTAGTGAACTTTCTTCTCTGGGTCTCACCCTGCCCCCTCTCTCTCATATTTCCATAACTATCTTACTGACAGGCAGGGAGCAGTCAGTTGGAAATAAAATCTCTCGTCCTTCCTAGCAGTTATTGTTGGCATCCCACAAGGATTATTATTATGACTCCACTTATTCAACATTTTTATATACAAACTGCATGCAGCCACCCATCTCGTTAGCGTGGTCCAATGTGTTGATTATTAGGCCCCCACTCATTCAATGTTTTTATATACAAACTGCATGCTGCCACCCATCTCGTCAGTGTAGTTCAATGTCCTGATGACTCAGAGTTCACATGTGTAGCCCCCATCCCTGCCAGCACTTCAGGACATCATCCAAAATTATTTCACTGCTATTGAAACTTGACTAAAAGATGCAAAACTACCTTTGAATCCTAAAAAAGATAAAACTTATGCTCTTCACTCAAAAACAATACCAAAAGGAAAGTCAGTCGTTTGTAATAACTTCATCCAACAATGCAAAAATTGAAACAGTAAAATAAACAAACAAAACTTCTGGGTGTCCTAATTGACATTTACCTCAAATCTGACCAACACATTTTGCAACCAGTTAAGAAAATGCACCAGAAGCTCGGCTCCCACTATAGAACCAAACTTTACCTGACAGATGATCCAGCATAAAAACTAGCATCTACCTACCTTTATCTATCCCTACTATATCTCTCACATGGTCTTACAAACCTAAATACTAAACTTACAGCTAAACTCTCCACTTGTAACAATAAAGTATAGCAAAATTTGCTGTCGGTGTCACATGCAGAACTCACCATTGCAGGCCCTGAAACACCTAAACTGACTTGAGCTACCCAACTATTTAACATATTCACAACTTATCACTATACCAGAAAAATGTCCAGCACTTAAAGATACCTTTCAGCACTACTCACCAGGTAGAGACCTTCACTCAACCAATATCCTGTTATAATCATAAAAAATTCTAAAAACTTAGCAGATGACTCATTATACTCCCATTACACATCTAAACTCTGGAAAACTATCCCAACATACCTACAGCATACCTATAACAGACTGTGAGATTTTCCGCTTTTAGGCCCTTACTAAAACAACACCTAATCCACAAATGGTCATACACATGCTCCCCATCTGGGTAACTCCATTTTCCTTTGTAAACTCATATTCCCTATGTCTATATAACCTATGTCTCAATCTATACAACAGTCCTTTCTGCTGGGTCTACTTTAGAATGCCGAAAATTCAAAATGTCGATCGCTCACATGAGCGAATAATCGGGACGTCTATGTTGGTTTTTTGGGATCGCAGTACAGTGAAGATCAGACTATTTGCCCTTTCCTCACTGTAGTGCAGTCTTGGAGCACTTCTGTCTCCACTGGCTAAAATATTACAAAAATGTATCCACCGTCAACTAATGTCCCAACTTATAAATCAGGAACTCATATCTCCAACACAACATAGTTTCCGTCCAGGTCATAGTACCACCACAGCACTGTTAGCATTTACAGATACCATAAACTATAACAGGAACAATGGTAAACTTACATCAGCCCTTTTATTAGACCTGTCAAAAGCCTTTGATATTGTTAGCCATGATAAACTCATCTGCCACCTCAAAAACCTGGACTTAGACAATCAAACAGTCTCCTGGTTCAAAAATTATCTCAAGGACAGACAACAAGCAGTGCAGTGGGGCAATAACTTGTCTCCACTTTTACCAGTCACACTTGGGGTACCTCAGGGATCAATACTAGGTCCCTTGCTATTCTCAATTTTCACAAACAACCTCCACTCAGCTGCAAATAGCACTAGCCTTATCCAATACGCAGACAATTCCACTATAATATGCAGTGCCTCAACACTGGAAGAACTACACAATAAAACCCACGATAATTTCCACTCAGCTGAAAATTGGCTTATTGACAGTGGCCTCATTCTTAACCTCAAAAAGACCAAGCTCCTGCTATTTCACCCCTCACAATATACCAGCCTTACCACCACTTTCAATATCCTCTCTAAAAATGGTACACCCATCACACCTGAATCCCACAAAAAACTACGAGGCGTCACCATTGATAACAACCTAAAATTTAATATCCACATCAATCTAGCTATTAAAAACACTCACAGAAAGCTAGGTAGTCTCTACAAACATAAGTCTTTCCTGACCCATACTGCTAGGACCACAATTGCTCATACTCACATCCTCTCAACATTACTTTATGCATCCCCAATCCTAAACAATCTATCCAAAACAGAAACCAGCAAACTGACTACCTGCTATAATCAAATAGCCAAATTTGCTAATAACACCTATTTTAGAATACATCACTGTCATAACCTAAAACAAGTGGGCTGGCTTGAACTGCCAAATTTACTAATCTATAATCAACTTATCATCACTCATAAGCTGCTCTCCCACCCAAATAAAACACCGTCTTTAAGCAACTTAATTCAGCAGTACTCCTGTCCTAGGCAACTCCGCTCCACGGATAAAGTACTATTAACAGTTACTAGATCCCACAACCATGGCTGTGACTCCCTCTACTCATCTCCCTGCCTTCATCCATTACCCTGGAATCTTCTCTAACCAAATTTAAAATGTCTATCAAAAGCCATCTTAACAACACATTTTTATGTCCTTGCTCCACACCAGACTAACTTCAGTCCCACTCCACTACTGCAGTATCTCTTGCCTTACACACAGTCTCTTGATAGGACTACACAGTCTTATCAATATCCCTTTCAGATGCATGATGTGACTACATAGTTAACATACCTTAATATTGTTTGTATATGTTTTGATCTTTTTTAAATATTCTTGCCAATGACTTAATAATATTTGCTCATTAATATGATCTTGTTGTATATAACAGAAACATTTTAGTATATTTTGTTTGTATATTTTGCATAAATATTTCTTTGGAGCTTTTCTCCCCGGGCCTCCACTGAAAATGGACATGTATCCAGTTGGACTATCCCAGTTAACAAATGTAAAATAAATAAAATATATTTAGTGGGGGGTGTGGAGGACACAGCCCCCTACAATAGCAATTTCGAGTTCCTGATTATTCGCTTATGTGAGCATTCGATATTTTGATTTTTTTGTCGTTCTGACATAGACCCTTTCTGCCACTGCTCCTCAGTTTCCTTCCTCCCTTAATCCCCACTTTACATTCCAGTTTCCTTCTGGCCTTCACACTTTATCCATTCCCTTCAAATACTCTACCACTCTCTTATAACCAGACCTTAACCCCACTAAACTTGAATTATCAGCTATATAATGCATCTCTCCCCGTTCTAGCTTTAATTACTATTTACTTATCAATGAATGTTTAACACTCCTTTCCTCAGTTTTATTTATTCCTATCATCTATACTGTAACCCTCCTTACCCCCTGTGTCTTAAAAGAAATATTTAATGTCTGCTTGTCACATATATTGCTCATGAACTGATTGCATACTAGATATTTTAGCCTTGGAATTTAATATAAGTATAATGTCACCATAAAAGAAAAACTTGTTTCATATTTGTATAGCATCACTACAGATCAATTAGCTGTTTATATCTCGATATTTTAAGAACTATCTATGTAATGTTGTTGTTTTGTCATGACTATCTTAAATGTATCTGCTTGAGATTTGCTCCACAAGCTTCCACTGAAAATGAACTTTGCCCAGTAGAATTTTCCCACTAAACAAAGATAAATAAATAAAATAATAATAAATAAAAAAATAAATTCAACATTCTGATGATGTATTTCTTCATACATTTTAAATGTACCATGTTGTAGTTGTGCAAATCAGGTCTTAAAAGGGTTTACTTTGTATCAAACCTCTGCAGTGAACAAACACACAATAAATATATATATTAGACAAGAAAGTAGAACTTGTGGTTTCTAATGAGTTGAAAATATTTAATTTATTTACAAGATGAAAGATATGATCCTTTTGATATTTGTTACTGTTGTGGGGTTTGCGTATATGTTAAAAGAAAAAACAAAATACCACAAGAGAGTTATATGCTTTGTCTGTGAACATGGTCTGGGCATGGAATGGGTCCGTTTATAGTGTGGTAGCAGCACCATCATTATCTGGAATGGGTCCGTTTACAGTGTGATAGTGGCACCAACATTATCTGGAATGGGTCCGTTTATAGTGTGATAGTGGCACCATCATTATCTGGAATGGGTCCGTTTATAGTGTGATAGTGGCACCATCATTATCTTTATTTAAGTGTAATGTGAATAAATGCGCAGGATTAGGAACATTTCATATGTGGTTAGATGTGTTCATGCTTGTCTTTGATATGTTATATGATCAAAATTTAACTCGCATGTAGAATTAGCATAGGTGAAGCAGTCATACGCAGGCATTAAATATAGGGTTTGCTAACTGCAGCTGAGCAATCAGTCACACAACCAGGTATCCTCAGTGGATACTGACACAAGGTAGCTATTCTAATATAGTCAGCAGTAACTCTGGACAAATCTAGACAGCACTGATACTAGCCAAGTACTCAAACCCAGATAACATTAACTCATTCCATCCAGTGTAGCTCTTTTGAATTGCTACTCTCAGTTTCTGGAGGTAAAGCCTAAGACTTTTAAAAATATGAAGTTATCACCTTACAGTTCAAACAAGAGCAACTTATCAATAAGTTGCATTGTCTGTGAGCATGAGTAAAGGATGCAGGCCTACAGCTCTTCATATTTAAGTGAGTGTTGCAGCCCTGATTGGAGAAGAAGTCCAAGATGGAGCTGACTGGCGGCAACTGTGTGGGGAAATACTGCCTCATGCAGTGGGCTTTCCATGTTTTGGTGCCTTGATAGTCAACTTAGCCGTGCCAGGGCTTGCTACAAATAAAAAGCTATACTAAATCTATATTTAAAAAAAATATATATCAGAAACAGCTATAGCAGAAACAATAGGTTACTATGCAGTCTTGGGTGGGGGGACTAGATATTATAAGGATGGTTGCCATAGCTACCTACATCCAGATTTTTGCAGATTATCTAGATTTTTGCCTCATATTTTATTCTCTTCCACATAAAATGTGTTGTTTTCTGGCAAATCACTGCAGATTGAAGTTACTAAATAATGACATATTAAGTGTCAGTCTTCATATGCTTCAGGAAAAACCAACACAAATTCTATTGTTATAGCAACTTTCTATATTTATAAGAACAACATTTAAAATGTGTCCCTATTTTTGGGCTATTTGGTTTTGCCTAATTTCTGTGATTTAAGGTGTTGGGTACCTGACAGATGCCTGGTTTGAAGCACTGGGTAGGGACATATAAGGGATTTTAGCATGCTGTTTACAAAACAGGTATGCCTTAACAATCATGTTATTTGAAGCATTCGAGCAATGTTGCAAGTGTCCCTGATTTGGCATAAGGTCCCCTTGTTGTTTGAGCTTAGTATGTTTTTTTCTTGCATTGCTTATTTACCAGGGTGTTTGTATCTTGGTATTTGGTGCTGGCTGTAGTTTTCAGCATTTCTAGAAGTGTGTGCAACATGTTGCATAAAAGGAATGGTTGAATTTGTTACAGTTTTGTATTACAGTGTATTGGCAACAGTGGTACTCAACGTAGCTATTTTGTTTAATTCTTGAAACTTAGGGCTACAGGATTGCTTCTGTTGAGATGGATGACAGGGAGGATGTGGTGTAAGAACAGATTTGTTATGTTTTGTATCTTAACTGTAACCTTCTTCTATAGTTGTCATTGCTATTGGAATAGCAACAGGTAAATTTATTTTAATCATTGAATCCATGGGACGTTATTTGCTTTAGTGGTTTTCAGTGGTTTGCCTGTCCTCTGGCTGAAGTAATAGGAATGGGTTATGCTATTTTCTAGGTATTGTTTATAGCTGAAGGCAGCAGGTCTGGGGAATTGGTCACATCTGGAGAAGTGGTGACTGTGGGGAGGCAGTTATTTCTGTACATAGCAGATAGAAGATTTTAGCTGAGTTTGCGGCCAATCTGTCTTGTAGGTATTTTGTAGTGTTGTGATTTGCTCTCTTAGCGTGGGATCAAAGGTTGCAGTGTGACGGATCTTGTTGCTGTGAGGAGGTGCAGTGAGAGAAAGGTGCAGGCATTCCAAAATCCCTGCAGCAGCTTTTCATTCTCCTTTTCAGTGGAATATTTCAGTCAGTCAGGCATGAATCTACTTAAGGTTTTAAGCATGTAAAGGGTCTACATTCTAGAACTCCACAGCAACAGGGCATCCAGGATACAGGGTGTTTGCACTTTTAGAAGTCTGGATTTTCTACAGCTATTACATGCTTTTTCTCTTTAATAACTCTTTGTTTTTCAGGTTCAACCTTGTTCCAGCCTTTTAAGGATAGGTGGCTTTGTCTATTTCAAGAGAATCAAAGTTTGCTTTCTGACTGCGCAGGCAGTAGAGCAAGGGCAAAACTACTAGAAGAGACCGGGGTAAATTCTGACTACAAGTCAGTGGATGGACCTGCCCTGGGCAAGAAAGCTAGAAGAAAAAACAAAAGAGATACCTCAGGTCCAAGGGGCACCTCTCCACTGCTGCTTGAAGCACCATTAGAAACTCAAAGTAATGATTTGGGGGGGCAGCAAGAACAGGGTTTAATGGCAGAAGTTAGTCCCCTGAGGAATGTTTGAATGAGTTTATTAGTCACTGCCAGAAGACAGGAGGGTTAGAGTGTTTGACCTAGCCTTAGAATGGAATTTTTGTTTCAACAGCTATTGTTCCCAGTGAGAGAGGAGCATCAGATTTTGGACAGTTTGCACCCTGTCCTTAACCAGCTTGCAGAGGGGGGTCCAAGGAGCTCAGTGCTTTGAGGAGTGATGTCCCACCTCGTCTGTATGGTTGTGTTCCCCAATTTTTGTCCCCTATGGCTATGTTAAATCTTGCAGTCTCCAATTACCACTGGTCTCACATTATGGCACACATTCCCACCAGAGTTAAAGAGGAGATCCTCAAAGGGGAATTTTTCGAGATCTTTGACCTACTGGATACCGAGGGAGTTAAGCACATTTTGGACACTGAGAATTCTTCTACCAAAGACTTGATGGCAGCATTGGCAGCCATTGGGAAAAAGGCCTTAGTCAGAGCAGAAGTTAAGAACTGGATACTTGGTCACTGGTTTTATGGTGTTCATGGGAGTGATTATAGAAAACCCTAGCCAGGCTCTGCCCTTACTAGCTTGCTTTGTGGCTATCAGGGAGGTACATTATGTCAAAGGGGGTTCTAGCTGGGCAAAGTATTATCAGTATTTCAGGAAACTAAAAGTCATAGACAGGACCTTCAGGTGAGATTTTAGGCACCATGACATTTGGTTGAGCGCCATGTTACAAGCCAGCAACTCCTGAGACTGATGGTGAAGTTAGTAATAATGAGGAAACAAAGGTTTGCTGGGTCTTTAATCATGGGTAGTGCTTTTTCCCAGCCTGCAAGTTCATTCATTTGTGTTTGGGATGTGGAAATGGTCACCCTGCTACCAAATTCTGTGGTTTAGTTGGTAGGCACTGGTCTGGCATACCCTCAACCCAATTAGAGGGAAGATTTGGGGATGGAATACCTCTCCTAGATTTAAGCAGAGGGGCTTATGAGAGAGGTTTTGAGCATTCTATATCAGTCCCACTCCCCAGTCCATCTAGATAAATTGACCCAGCTATTGACTGGTTATTCTGACCAAAAGGTGACAGCTGCTCTTCTTTCTTTACTCAAATACATTTTTATTACATTTTTTCCATATCTTCAAATAGATTGAACCATAAATAATGAAATATAAAATAATATAATCAATTAGTCAACTATTTACAAAAGAAAGTATATACAATTGCCTAAGTATGCAATCTATAACATCACATCTTTCCATATACAATATGCAATATGTATTAAGATGATGTGCTGACTATTCAGATCAATTTGCTTTGTCCAATATTTCATCAACTTTCTTCCAATAAGTGATGTATGATGTTGTCTTATCAGTTATTTTCTTTATGGTTGCTACTTCCATTCAAGACACAAAGACTGTGATTTTCTTGAAATCTTGAAAAGTTGGTGGTGCTTCTTCCACTGTGTTGTTATGGCTTTATGTGCAATGGCAAACAATGTCCACAGTAAAGGATATTTTACTTTTGGGACACATTGTGGTATGGGTACATTAAACAAAACTAATGACTTGGGTAACTGAAAAGTATCATTAAAAATTGTTTGAAAGAAATAATTCATTTCAAACAAATATTTATTCAGTGAAAATCAAAAAACGTGTTCCCAGTCTGCTTTTGTATGCATTTTACATCTCCAACAATCAATATGTTTCTTATATATTAGTTCTAATCTATGAGGGGTTAGAAAGGATCTATCCTGGAATTTCCATGCATATAGTTTCCACTGAACTGACTTGGTGGTAAGGCTTGGTGATAAAAGGAACATTTCTTTTTCATTTTTATCAGGATATTTTTGATTAACATAATCATAATCATTCAAATAACTATTATTGGTATAGTTCTTTGTTTCTTTAATTGTTTCATGAATTTTGGATAGATATCCTTGTCCTTTATAAGTATTATTTATTAAAAGTATCACAAGATCTATGAACTTTGGAATATTATTGTTAAAAGTTGGTGTGATCAATTCCAGCTTATTTATGATGCATTGCCTTCTTTGTTGTATTGTTAGCCACAATTGATCATCTAACTCAAATTTCCTGTAGATTTGATCTAGTGTGAGTAACGTATTGCCATTGAGTATTTGATACCAATAAATCACTTATTTTTCTTTAAGCTCTTTAATTACATTTGAATCAAAGGTAGTTATACATTCTTGTGTGCAAGCTATAGGATGTAATATAAAAAATGTCATGACATGTAATATAAAAAAACATGTCTTTGTATCTGGGTTCATGTTTATATATTTTCTAAATAGTATTACTATTTCAGTAACAATTATATACTTTGTTTTTATACTTTTATTAAATAATACATTATCTCTTATCACATTATAAAGGACTTTTGTTGGATTTATATTATATTGTTTATGGGCTGACTTAATAATGATATTATATATAGATTCGTGAATTAATTTCCATTTAGCTGCATAGGTTGAGTTCAGCCATAGATTAACTGTTTTAGTAATATATGCCAATGAATAAATCTGTATATCCGGTAGATTAAGTCCACCCTTCTCCCAACCTTTTAAATGGTTGTTCAATTCTAGGCTTATTGTTGAACCAAAGTAATTCAGCATCATTTTATTATATTGCTGTAAAATTTTCTTAGTAGGAGGGATGGAAAAAGATTGTATATAATATAACAATTTGGGGAAAATGATTGATTTAATTATATACTATCTTCCATTGTATAAAACATCTTATTCCATTTCTGCATTAATGATTTTATTTGACTTAGTATATGACTATAGTTAATATTTATTGTTTCTCTAGTATTACTAGTTAGTAAGATTCCTAGGTATTTAATTTTATCAGACGCTAAGTACTTAACAAAGTCATTATTTAATTCCCTTTTATTTGAGTTAATTAATACAATTTTAGTTTTGATTTCATTAAATACAAGACCAGAAATAGTTTGAAAGAATTTCATTGTTTGGAATAATTCAGTTAATGATTTATCTTTATCAGATATTGTCAACAGGATGTGATCAGCAAATAATTGTATTTTCATTTCTAAGTTATTTCCAATTATTATGCCTTTAATATTTGTGTTCATTCCAACATAGTTAGCAAAAGGCTCACTTGCTAATGCAAACAGTAAAGGTAAAAGTGGGCATCCTTGCTTAGTTCCTTTTCTAATAGTTATAGAAATAGAGATATAGTGTTTAATTAAGAATGTGAATTGTTGTGAAAAATCATATTCTTATAGCACCACCAGTAAATTAGTCCAATCTATTGAATCAAAAGTGCTATTGATGTTTAGACTCACCAGAGTCATGTCTCTTTTACTTAAAACAACATAATCTATCAAGGCAAGAATTATTTTAATATTATCATAGGTGTTTCTATCTTTTATGAAACCTGTCTGGTCGTGATCAATTAATAATGGCAATATATGTTTAATTCTCTCTGTATGTATTGCCATAAACATTTTGGAATCTACATTTAACAATGAAATGGGCCTATAAGAAGAACATTCTGAGGCATTTTTTTTTTTTTTTAGATTTCAGGATAGGTGAGATTAAACTATATTTCCAAGAAGGTGGAACTAATATTCCTTGTTTAACCTGGTTAAAAACATTCAATAATAACTTTTTAGCTTCTTTGGGCAATAACTTATACATTTATGGTGTTATGTTATTATTCCCTGGTGCTTTATTGGGTTTCAGTTTTTTAATTTGATTCTGCAACTCGGACATTGTTATCGGCTTCTCAATGTGTCTACTCTGTTTTTCCTGTATTTTGAGGTTTATATTAGTCTGAAGGAATTTCCTAATTGTTTCTTTAGATTTCATCTCTATGTTGCTAGTATTTTTTGATAGTGCGACTGAAATGTTTCTAGTATGCTGTTTAAATCTGAGACTTTCTTATTAATGCTGGGATTATATATTTCTTTTATTTCATTCATTTTAATAACTTTCTTAGTTCTATTTGCTCTTTTCCTTTGATTCTTTGAGTTCTATGAATAAGAAATAAGTTTGATTTTTTTAATTATGTCATTATTTTATGATGTAATATTTCAGTATATTCTTTATTTTTCATTCCTACATCATTGGTTAATTGACTATGTCCTTTTGTATATTAAGTTTAATAATATCTATTTCCTTTTGAAGTTCAGTAAATTACTTGTCCCATTGCTTCCTTTTATTTTTGTACCAAGAAAATGTTCTTCCTTATATGTATGCTTTTAATGCATCCCATACATTTCAAAGTGTCGTCATTTATGTTTAATTCAAGAAAGTGTTGTAATTATTTTATATAAAATTCTTTAAGAAGAATTTTATTTTTAGATTCCTTTAGATTCATTATATAGGATGGTATTCTAGTGACTGTCACCTTTTGTTTGTTATGAGCTTCTACTTCAAAAGTAATTGCATTGCGGTTTGTTAATGGACAAGAGATTATGATAACATTGCTAAGAAAGGTGTTATTTCCTTTGATATATACATCTATTGATAGTGTGTTATACATATGTGAAAAAAAACATATAATGCAGAGAATCTTTGCATATTCATTAACATCTTTAAGATTGTATAGTGTAACAAATTCTGCTAGTATTTTTGATGTTGCAGTTTTCCTTTTGGTATTTACAGAGTCAGTGTCTTTAACATTTAGTATACAATTGAAATCATCAGATATTATCAAGTTCCCTTTGGAGTGCTGGATTACTTTTTCTAACTGTTGTTTAACTATACTTGCACTCAAGCCAGGTATCCAATAAAAGTTAATAAAAGTATGCAGTTTACCATTTATTGAGATAGTTGACATACAAAGTATCCCATATTTATCTTAATATGAGCTTATTATTTTTGGCATAATGACAGAATTTTTCCATAAAATCATTACCCCTCTTGTTTTTTTCTTATGTGATGAACTTGTTAATACTGTATAACCATTGAAGCTGAGTAAATTAAGGTATTCAGTTAATAAATGTGTCTCTTGCAGAAATATCAGTTGTGGATTTATAGTTGTAATATATTTAAATAAACTTAGTCACTTACATTTATTATTCAACCCATTAACACTAACTGAGATCACCTTCATATTTAAATACTGCTATATGTAGATTTAATTGAACTCGTATTCCATTAAGCAGAATAGTGTATAAAGGTTTTTGTTTCTGTACAGCTGTGAATTAAAAAAACTGTTTTAGTTTCTTTTAGTTTGACTAATATACTTAGGCAAGAAAAAAAATTAAGAAAAATTGTAGTATCAAACCCTGAACCATGACCCCCTTCCTATCCATGGGGTTATTATAACCCCTACACTTAAGATGACCAAGCATCAAAGTGTTCCTCTCCCTATCACAGGCACTATACTCCAAGCCTGACAAGTCATTACTTTTAATCAGAAAGTGTGTTATCATTCTGTAGGATAATTATAATAGTAAACTTATGGTTATTAACTGATAATTCTAAATTAAGTCTACCAAGGTTGACAAGAATTAACAATTCCAATAACATATCAAGAAATCATACAGGATGATATGCATCATCTTTAACCAGAGAAATTGTCTTACAGTTATACTTAAATATAGACTGCACTGCTGTATTTATGACTTTTATAATGCATCTTTACTATAAGCAAATCTGTCAACATTCCTTCTTGTGTTAAAACCTTCTCTTTTTTCTTTTCAAAGTGTCAGCAACACAAAAACAAGATGAAACCCCATATGTTAGTTAGGTTGTATAATTTATGTTTGGATATTGTTTCTCTGGTTTACTTAGGGTAGATTATTTAAAGTTATTATACATCTTGTAGCAGTGTCATATGTATGTAATTATATACATTTTAAAAGTCCTGAAAAGGTGAAGTGTAAGGTGTGTACGGTTAAAACAACCCTATAAATAGAAATATTTGTTTTATATACAATATTATTTAATGCACCAACAATCCACATTGAATTGTAAAGTCAGATGACAATGCTGCAGTCAGAATAACTGAACTGATGGAGGTAACAGTAAGGTATTGAGCGAGTTTCCTTTTCTGAGTTAACAGACTGAGAAACATTTACTTAAGTAACTCAATCTGTATTACACTAAAACTGTTTTAAAAATTTCACTTGTATGTGATCTTATTTTAATGTTCAAACTTACCCTTTTATAGATAGTTGTAGCCTTAGATGTATTGGCTTTATCTAATGCCATGACTGCTCTATCAGTGTAAAAGGACCACAAAACTCTGTGACTTACATTGCCCTTCATAAACTAACAAGAAACATCTTCTTGAAGGCTTCTGCAAAGGGTTTATGATAGGACTCTCAGCACCTTTAAATTCTAAGCTAGTTAAAAATCTTTTGTCCAATAATGACATGAAGAAATTGCATCTAAGTTAATTGAGAAAGAGCGGGCAACTGGTAGACTAAATGGTAATTTTTCCACCACCCCCGGCCTGGTTTTAAAATGACTCCCATCAGACTCATTTATAGGAAGCAGGATGGTGAATTCAGGCTGATTCACCACTTGTTACACCCCATGGGTGCATCAGTCAATGATTTTATTGGCAATGATCTGGCCAAGGTATGATACTCTTCCCTGGATTAGGCAGATAAGGTCATTTTTGGTTATTCTGACCCCTGGATTTGCAAGTTGGTCATTCAGTCTGCTTTTCAGCTTCTTCCCATAAGATGGGAATACTGTCCTTATTTATTACTTCAGTTTTAGGGAAAACTCTTAGGTTCATAGGTAGGTACTAGGCCATCGGCCCAAGGGCCTAAGTAAGCCTAGCCAACAAGGTTCCCTGGCTTACGCCAACCCAAGAAAGTTAATTTCCTGTGCCCCTGTCAATCAGAGCCACAGAAGTGATCCCCTGGGTGTATTTCCTATTTCCCACCCACTCATCAAGATTTTTCTTGAAGAGTGCTAATGAGGAACTTTGCTTGACATAGATGGGTAGCTTGTTCCAGAGTCTAGGAAGTCTCTGAGACAGGAATATATCCCTCCAGCATGCCCTGTTTATTGTGGTGACAAGGTTTAGGTCCCTAGAGTGCATAGCTCAGAGAGATTGGGATTTCTTTAGGTGTAGCATGTCAGCTCTGTGTTTAATATAGCTTTATATGTTAGGCAGAGATCTCCTCAGAGTAGGCGATATGCTACAGAGTAAAGCTGGAGTTTTTTGAGACAGTCAGTGTAGGGCATCTGTTTGAGGCTAGTAATCCTCTTTGTGAGGTACTTTTGTGGCCTTTCCAGCTGCTGCAGATGTCTTGCGAGGTACATTCCAAAAGGGGCGTTGTACTCTATAATGGGTCTAATGAGTGCTGAGTAGAGGGGAACAATGACCTCTTTTTTCCTGGATGAGAATCCTTTTGTGATGAGGTGTGCCACATAGAAGGATTTCCTGACTACTGTGGTGATGTGATTATCAAAGGAGAGATTACTGTCCACCTTTTTTCAACATCACCATGCCCATGGGGTGCTCTTTGGCTTGCGCTACATTTAAACTGTTCAGTACAGCCTTGCATTGGTGTTGACAATAGAGGGCACCTCTTTAATCAGCAGTCGATTCCTGAATGATTTCCTGATAGTAGGCAAGGGTTAGGAAGGGATTGTGCAGGTCATTTCAGTCTCTAAAGAGCTATGTGATAATTTAGGAGTGGTTTTGGCCAATGGCAAGTCAAAAGGGCTAAGCCAAACTTTGACTTTTTGGAGCTAGAAGTAGATGCAATCAATAACTCACTCAAACTTCCACTGAGTAAACTGCAGCAAGTCCGGCATTTACTTTGGAGATTTTTGGTACTAAAACAAAGCTCACACAGGGGAAGTTATGGAGCTTTATGGGTTGCTGAACTTTCCCTGCAGGATAATCTCCCTAGGCAGGAATTTCCTCCAGTCTATTGCTGACTTGTTGAAAGGAAGCAAGTCCAAACATCAATGCGTCCATCTGACCAGAAGGGTCAAGGAAGACCTCCAGCTTTGGTACACATTTCTGAACAATTTCAATGGGGTGCCATTTTGGCAGTCCTCATCGTTTCTTCCAGTGATGTTAACATTTTTATGGATGAGGTGGGGGTCCATTATAAGAAGATATTTCTAAGGAAGCTGGTTTTCTGAAAAATGGCCAGACACTTGGCCAGAAGAGAGGAGGAGGGATATTACTTTCCTGGAAATCTTCCCTCTCTGGGATGGTGGTGTTGGTGTGTAAGGACAAGTTATGCAACAGGAGAGTAGTCTTTCACTTGGACAATGCCTCGGTGATCCATGCTCTCAATAAACGGTCCTCCAAGTCCAAATGGGTGCACTCTGTTATCAGGCTGTTAGACATATTCATTTTCAAACTCAGCAAAACTTTCTCTTGCATGTACCTGACTGACACAATCCTATAGCTGATAGTCTTTCCCATTTTCAGTTCACCAAGTTTTACCAGTTGGCCAAGCATGCAGAACCAAAGGACACAACAATTCCTGAGGAAGTTTGGTTAATTGGAAAGGAGTAGCAACACCATTGCTGGCCAGGTCTTGGGCCAGTAATACCAGGAAGGCTTATTCGTCATCACTACAGATTTTCAAGGGTTTCTGTAGGTCATTGCCCTTTTGTCACAGAGATTAGGGTTTGCATTTTATCCTTCTCTTCCTAGTGGCCAGGATATCATTAGGTGATTCCCCTACAATGTTATGGGTGCACATAGCAGCTTTAGGATGGTTGGAACATTTCTTGGGTCTTCAGCAAGTATCTGACCACTGGATGACAGGCAGATTGTTCAAGGGCTGGGTGAATATTTGTGGGCTTCCCATGATTTTAGGAAGCCAGTTAGGAGACACCTCCTTGCCATTATTGTTTGGGGTTTGCTTAACACATTGCCTGATTTTTGCACCTTTGCCACATTAGCTGCTTTGTTCGCATCACTGTACATGGGTGCCATCTGTGCTAGGCTGCTATGTTCTCTTACTCAAAATGTTTTCAACACTGTAGAAACATGGTTTACCAAACGTTGCCTCCTTCTTAATGCCAAAAAAAACGAAACTTCTTCTCTTTACACCCACTACTAGGTCCACCCCCTTAGACTTCTCAGTCTCATCAGATAATGGCACTGTCATTTACCCTGACTTTACCACCAAACTATTAGGAATAACCATTGACAATAACCTCACATTTGATCATCATATAAACAACACCATTAAAATAGTCAACAGAAAAATAGGATCACTATATAGAATAAAACCATTTTTAACCACAACAGCCAGAGCCAAGATTGCTCACTCCCATCTTATCTCAACCCTTCTGTATGCCTCACCTATATTTACCAACCTCAAAAAAACTAACCTCAACAAATTAGCAACTTCCTACAATAATATTGCCAGATTTGCTACTGGCAATACCTTCAGAACTCACCACTGTTCTAATCTTAGGCAACTAGACTGTCTGGAATTCCAAAACCATCTGATAATCCCCCAACTCACAATGGCCCACAAAATATTTTACCAACCCAATAATACCCCAATACTTTCAAAACTCTTAGTCCCATATAATAATCTGAACTCCTTACGTTCTTCTAACAAACTCCTTCCTAGCATAGTAAAGTCTAATAATACAGCTGGTGACTCTCTGTTTACAAATACAGCAGGAAAAAACTGGAACCTGTTACCCAATGAACTAACACTAATTACATCCTTGCCACTCTTTAAACAAAAACTCAAAAAACACCTCCAAATGCACTGGCTATGCCCATGTAGTAATCCTGACTAACAACCATCTCCACCCCTGTTTCTTCCTCTTCTAACCAAAGTTTCAAACATTTAATTACTCAATCTTGTATTATGACTGACACTATTTAAACCCTAATCAACTTATTGCTTATATCCTTGAACCTGTTGGGATCCATTGTACATAACTCTTACAGTATTATAACTGTTTTAGCTTTCTTAAGCAATATTATGTTCACTGTTACTTTTTTTTTTTAATGTGTTCTGATCTCTGAAATGTATAAACTTCCTGTTCCATTTGGTTATTATAACTGTTTTAGCTTTCTTAAGCAATATTATGTTCACTGTTACTTTTCTTAATTGTGTTCTGATCTTTGAAATGTAAAAACTTCCTGTTTTATTTTAGTTTATTAATCCTGTATTTACCATGTAACAATATTTGTTATACTTTTTATATTTTTGTATATGTGTGTGGAGCTTTTCTCCCCGGGCCTCTACTGAAAATGGATATATATCCAGCTAGACTAGCCCGGTCAACAAATGTAAAATAAATAAATAGTCAATTACTAAACTTTCTTTGTTGGGAAGACCTCATTATTCACAAGGATTTTATTCTGATATGGATAAAGAAATCCAAGATGGATCAGTCAGATAAAGGGCACTAGGCTGAGCTATGCAAGGTGAAGAGGTTAGCCATTTACCCAGTTCATTGGTTCAGATTACTGCACAAGATCACTCCCAAGGACATTAAGTCAGGCCCAGTTTTCACACAAGTTGGTGACAGGTCACTTAGTTTAGCAGAGGTTAACCTGCTACTGAGAAAAGCCATTGAGGGGCAAGGGATACATCTGGGAGGGTATTAATCTCGTTATTTTTAGAATAGGACACACCTCCATCTTGGCCATGAAGGGACATTCTGTCAAGGTCATCCAAAACACAGGAAAGTGGGCATCTGATGCCTTTCTGTCACACATCAGGTATTAATCTTTATTTCTGTTTCAGTAAAGGAGGTTATTGGGCTGTTGGGGCACTGTTTCATCCAGAGAGGTGCAATGTAAGCTTTGGCCCACCCAGCTGAACATCAGGTTTCTTTGATCTTTACAAATGGTTAGTTCATTCATTTGTTTTTTCTATCCTATGATGAATTCAATTTTGGGAGATCTGGTGTTAAATCACAGCAAATGAAGCCTTGCCCAGGGTTTTGGTAATCCCTAATGACCTGGCCTGGGCTCCTAAGTAAATTATGTTAACCAAGATACTTTCTGATATGCTCAGGCTACATCAGCTATATACTAACCTGGTTTTGTTTTGGTCATCCATCATACCGAGAATCCATTGGGAAGGAACTGGAAGGTTCGGTGCCATTGAGATGTCTAGGTGGCTCATTATTCACAGAGTTACATGTACAGCATGACAGATGGGATTCCAGATAATTCACCACAAAGATCTCAACAGATTGTATTCCGATTTTTATGATAAGGACAATGTACATTTGAAGAATCTTGATTTCTATTTATTTAATTTAGACATTGTTGTGGTCATTGATGAATACTTCAAGAATTAACCTGGTTCTCATTTCACAACCTTGAGTATCTGGTTTTGAGGCTGGCTGGGAGGAACAGCATGGGAAATGCCAGGTTGTCCGCAGTCTTACTCCTTCACCTCCCCTTGTTTTCCCCCTATTGATACTCAGCGGCCTGGTGTCCACTTCATTTGGCCTCAGTTTGACTACTGGTCATATCAAAAGGTATTTGAGTTGGAAAGGAAGAATTAAAGGGGTCCAAGGTAGCTTGGATTACACAATCGGTCCTGTAGAGGTCAGCCGAAACAGGCTTGGTCACTACAACTGGCTTAAAAGTTAATAGTTAATGCGTTACATGTGAATTTACTGAGGCATATTTAATGGCTGTTAATATCATTGTTAATAAAGGCTTGCAAAGGCAATACTCTGTGGTTAAGAGCAAAGTAATATGAATACAGAGTGCAGTTCGTTGCAGTAGAGTAAAATAAATATAGAAACTGCACACAACTTACAAAGCAGAAACTTTTAATAAAATAAAATAAAAATAAGGTAAGTGCTTTCACGACTCACAGGTCGCTTCATCAGACAATACTAAAGTTAAAGTCATGTCCTTATATAGTACTATAAAAGCATGTGGTACAATTAGGCATTTAAAGAAATAATACTCATCTTAAGCAATGTGCAATCATGTGATGCAGTTAAAAACTAAAACAGATAGATATTCATAAGCAATAAAATATATGAGTATATACATAAAATAATTAATACTAGAATCCATACATAGTACATAATATCTTTAAAAGTCTATAATATAATGCATATTTCATAAAATATATAATATATATTCAATACTTATGTTTAAGAGGTCGTGCTTTTAAAAAAGGTTTCAAGGAAGACATATTATTTAAGCCTGGGAATTTTTCTGCATTGAATAAAAGAATCCATTTTTGTTCTGCGGCTTCAGTACGGTTTTCTAAGTCACCACCTGTAATAGTATTGTCAATGATTTGTAGAACTAGAAATTTAAAAACATGTGATGAATCTGTATGCATAACATGAGTGGCTAAAGCATTAGTTGCCTTTTTATTTCTAATGTCTGTTATGATCCAGAATTCTATCTTTAAATGACCTCTTGGTTTTAACTATATACTATGTATGACAAATTTGGCAGAAGGCAAAATAAACAACATTTTCAGTTTTACAATCGGCATAGTGATGCAAAGAAATTTTAAAGTGACAAGTAGGATGTGTGTAAAAAGCATGACTATAGATATACTTGCAAGCAGAACAATTTCTACATGAAAAAGTGCCCTATACTATAGGGCCAGATTCACGAAGGCTTGCACGGAGTCTAAGACTAGAGTAAGACTCCATGCAGCCAACATGTCTGCCAAGCGATCCAGGAACAGCCGGCAGGGGCGTGCAAGAGAGCTCCTAAAATGACTCTTACATGGACAGGGTTAGGTTATGCAAATTACCTCATTTGCTGCTGAAAGCTATGCAAATGAGGTAAATTTGCAATCCAGGAAACACTAACCTGTCCGAGTAAGAGTAGTGTTATTTGTAGAAATGTACTCAGTTGTCAACTGAGTAGCGTTCTGCAAATAGCAAAACGGAGCCATGACAGCTCCAAATAAAGGATGCATTCAGTTGAGGAAACATGCCAATGGCCAAATATACAGCCATTGGCATTTTTTTCCCATTGCAAAATAAAAAAAAAAAATATTTTTTTTTTTTACCTCTATCTCCAATGTTTAAGCATAGTGCAGCACCGTGCAAATGTGCTGCGCTCTAAAATCCAGAAAACCAAAAAATAAAAGCCACAAATAGGGATTTTATTCAAAATATTAATTTGCCATGCAAGGGAATGGCAGGCTGAAGACAACATGGCTACTGAGTAGAGGTTGCTAAGGGGGGAAGCTCAGTCTGAGAGATGTAACTAAGCATTAGTAGGCAATCTTATGCAAATGAGGATAAGGATAGTGAATCCCAATATTTCCTGCTATGTGAACCATGTCCCTAGAGTGTAAGAGTAGGAAAAGGGGAGTAACAGAGTAGGAGATGGGTGACATCATGAGGGGGTATGTATGAAAAATACTGTAAGCTTATTGGAGCAGAGCGGCATGTGGTTGCTGTGAGTTACTCAGGACTAAAAGAGGTGTGTCTACAGTTGTCTAAACTGAAATCAAGAAACTGAAGGTGTACGCCATGGCTATCACTAAAGTTTCTTGCAAAGCTGCTTACACTGTGTGCGCCCATGTAAACCCGTCTAAGCCTGTGTGCATGGGTGTGCGCCTGTGTAAGGCTGCCTAAGCTGGTATACATGAATGTGCACCCGCCTAAGCACGTGTAAGCCTGTGTAAGCCTTTGTGCATGCGTGTGAGCGTGTTTGCGCTTGTTTGCATGGTGCTGCCCCCTATGGAAACAGAAATGGGAAAAGGAAAGAAAGGAAGTAGTAGGAAGTTAACCAAGGAGAACTAGCAGAGCTGCCAGGTGAAATCAATCAGAATCAGCCAATTACACAGGCAGTACACTAGCCCAGCCCAGCCCAGCACCTAAAACTCTGCAAACAACATTCCCCCATGTTTTTCTCAGAAACACTGCAACACTGCAGTCAACAAAGAGAAGTGAAAACATGAAAAGCTTAAACTGAGACATAAAAATGTTAGGGGCTGCCCTTGCTGTTATAAGGCAACATGTGCAAGATGCTGTGGGTGGTGCCATTGTGAATGCTGCTGAGCAACCCACAGTGAGAAGACGGAGAAGAGTGTACAGACCCAGGGTAACCTACCAGGGGCTACATGAGCTGGAGATAGTGGAGCTCTATAGAGTGGACAGAGAGCTCCTGCAGCAAATTGTTGAGCTGTGCAGGCCATGCCTCACACACAGAACCAACAGAGGGGAACCCATCCCAGTGGAAACCAAGGTATGTGTTGGCCTAAGAATACTAGCAACAGGTACCTTCCAGAGACCAACTGGTGATATGATGGGGATTTCACAGGCATCAGCATCAAGGGTACTGCACCAGTTCCTGAATGCCATGTCAGCACATGTCGGTGATCATGTATATTTCCCCAATTCCCATGAGGTATTGACCAGCAATATGCGTCTCTTCCAGCAAATAGCGGAATACCCTGAGGTAGTGGGTGCAATTGACTGCACACACATACACATCAAAGCACCAGCTGGTGAGTGGGGTAGGGCCTACATCAACCGCAAGAGCTTCCACTCCATCAACTGCCAGGTCATGTGTGATGCCCAGGGCATAATACTGAATGTGTGTGCTGGCTGCCCTGGAAGCTACCACAATTCCCATATCTGGCATTTGTTGCAGCTGTACCAGACATTTGCAAATGGGGACATCCCTGACGGTCAACTAGTGGGGGATGCTGGATACCACTGGAGCCATGGCTGATGACACCCATCAGAAATGCACACACACCTGAACAAGAACTCCATAATGAGGCACATGCACAAACACGAAATGTAATTGAGCGTGTGTTTGGGATGCTCAAGTCATGGTTCCGGTGCCTGGACACATCTGGTGAAGCCTTGCAGTACTCACCAACTACATGTACCCAAATTATTATGGTATGTGCCATGCTACACAATATGATACTGTGAAAACAGCTGCAGCAGGAACAGCATGGGGTAGGGCCAAACAGCCCCCCACCATTGCCAAGGCCTGCACAGGCACAGAGTGACTCAGAGGAGGAACAACCTGAGCCTGCCCCAGTAGGCAAAGAGGCAACGCATAGCACATACACTGGCACAGTAGGAACCCTGGAAATGATACCTCTCACTGACTTGCATATAAAATAAAAGGGATGCCTAACTTGACACTACCTGTTTCCAAACATGTATAAGGAGTGTAGTATGTGCATCCGACATAGGCAGCCCTGCAGCATCACCTGAGGCATAATTGCCATGTTTTAAGCAATATAAAGCAGTGCTAAGCAGCTTTTACCAATATCTAGCATATGTAAACAAAATTGCTCATGCAATGTTGGCCAAGGTCGGCCAAAGTTGAGCAAAGTCAGTTAAACATGCTCATATCTGCTTTACTGTACCTTAAGCAGTCTGGTCTGGCCAGCATGAAAATAAAAAGCAGTGACAGGGCTTGAAACCAGGATACTGTGCATTATAGTCCCAGCACTGAACCACTAAGCCATGATAGCATTACAGTGATACAGACACAGCAGGAAAATTGTACACTAATGCAAACACAAAGCAATGCTGTATCATGCCCCTAATGAAGCAAATGGGTAACCTCACCCACATGCCTATGCAGACAGAGAACATCAGGCCAGGTGTTGTGATGTGGGTTGTGTAGGCTATGAAGTCGCAAGCTAATATATGTTGCAATGGATGCTAAGACCTGTAGTACACTAGTGTGCCTCAAGCCAGTATGATAGGCAACAGTACAGACTGTAATGGTGTCCTGTACATAGCAGTGCAGGCACAGCAAATGTGTATAAGTGTCAGGTGAAACCCACATCCTATGTACACCCACAGTAACAATCCGGTGTACCCATGGTTAGAAATGTACAAAGAATAGCTGCCCCCCCTGTATGTAGAAATGTTGATAGGTCTATGCAAAGTGTCTCATGGAAGCCCTGCAGGCACAGCATGATCCCTGTTGATCTATGACACAAAGGTGAGCCCTGCTGTAAAAATACACCTTGATTTATCATACACATATGGTATAAATGTGTATACTGTGCATGCTCACACACTCCAACAAATGTAGTGGATTTCATTCTGCATCACACTGAAAGGTCATACTGGGCATGCTCACACACTTAAACAAACAAAGTAAATGTCAGGCAGGAAGATACTGAAAGGTCATACTGGGCATGCTCACACACAGGCTAAATACGGATGTGATGATAAGGGATCTGTGGACAAATGTGTATAGTCATCTCTACTTCCAGAAACACATTCACAAAGTGGTCTGAAAATCCTGCTATGTGTACCCACAACATGACAAGGTCTGTGCATGTAGGCTAAAGGAGGTTCCACTACTCAGCAGTCATCAGACCTGTCAGAGACTACCACAACACACTTGCGAGGAATCTGACTAGGCACATTTAGCAACTAGAAAGAACAATGAAGAACCTTAACAAGAGGATTACTGGCCTCAAATAGTTGCCCCATACAACAAGAATGAATGTAACCCAAGCTTTTCTCAGTTGCATACTGTTTACGCAGGAGATCTCTGCCCAACAGACAGGTCCATGTCATGGTTACACTCAGATCTGTTCTGAGTTACAGCTCAATGGCACTAAATGTACAGAGCCAACTGATATTGGCAACATCCTGGCAGATAGGATCAGTGTTAACTTTACCCCCCTCTCACCCATGAAAGAGCACATGTCTATAATGGAAGACTGCAAAGTTGCTGTCATCATGGCTGCACAGGTAAAAAATACTCTCCAAAGCCAGTATCACAGCAGCCATGGGACTAGATAACTTCCCAGGCTATGTAGTATCTACTTCCCTGAAGTAAACATTAACATGGAAGTTCTGTGGCTACTGACGTTTCCAGAGGACTGCAAACTAGGAGCCATCATTGTAAACACTAAAGATGTAGACATCCTACAAAAGGGCCTCACTGAGACAGATGGCTGTTGTCCAAGCCATGGGCTGTAGCTCAATGCCAAAAGGTGCATTATCATCACCTTTGTTAAAATCTCTGTAGCCAAGAACTACGACATAGGTGGTAGTATACCTCACACTTTAAGCATGACAAGAGACCCTGGGTCACGGGTGGACAGTGGATACAACTGTGATAAGCACATTCCCACAGTAGTCAGGAAACCCTCTTATGTGGCACACCTCATCACAAAATGTGTCTCATGCAGAATAAAAGAGAACATTGTTCCCCTCTACTCACCACTCACTAGAACTATAAAAGAGTATAACGCCACTGTTGCTATGTACCTCACAAGACAACTACAACAACTGAAAAGCCAGCAGCAATACCTCACAAAGAGCATTAGTGGCCTGAAATACATGCCATACAAAAACCATGGCAAAATGCTCCGGTGTTCACTGCGTAACATCCAAAGCTATGTCAAACATACAGCTGCTGGATATGATCCACGTAAAACACTCACAATCACCCTGATCTTTGGACCCACGACCATGAGTGAAATACAAAAGGAAAGTGGTGTAGCCATTTACCTTATGGATATCCACACCTCCAGGTTACTGCCACAGCATGAGGCCTTGGAGACCATGCAAGTGCAACTAACATTGGGCAAAGCTGCCCATCAGATTGTAACCTGCTACAGATCATGTACCTTGTCTCAGGAACCTCACTCAGTATTCTGGAGAACAATGGCAAATATAAAGGTCCTATCAAACACCATTATATGAGGAGATTACAACTACCCAAACAATGGTGGGTGAATTACTCGTATACAATGCCCTTTGCCCAATGTGTCCTAGAGTTAAGAAACTCTAACACCCTGGAACAGCTGGTCAGCACACCCACTAGAGGTAACAACATACAGGACATGATCATCACCAACATGGGGTACCAGTGTTCCACAACAGAGATAAACCCCTCACTGGTAATATCAGATCATTAAGTAATCACACTGGACATCCACATCCCGCCCCCACACCCAGTCAATGAAACCACGGTGAAGACATTTTCAAAAGCAAACTGCACACTTCCCAAGACCAAAGTGGAAAGTTCCAAAGCCCTCTTGCTATAGGATAATGGTATACAATCTGCCAAATAATTTACAAGTGCATCCTATGAGCATCTACAGGGATGCATGGATCGAGACATCACAAATAAAACTAAGATGCACCCCTCCAAAAATAAGAAAACAATCTGGTGGTCGTTGCCCATAAATAACTAGACAACAGAAGGAGGAAACTAACACCTGATAGAGCCAACTTCACTAAAGAAAAGGCATCACTGATCATTATTAGGATGAAACAATGATCGCTCATAAAATAATCCAAGCACAGTTTCTAAAGACAAATTGCCAAGGAATGTAAGAATAACAACCACAAAGCCTTCTGTAGCTATATCAGACATGTAGGTGTCAACTTCCAAATATGGTGTCAGCTACTGAAAAAAAGTAATGACATACACCAAACCAACTTTCATTGCCCACACCCAGGGGGACAAGTGCAGTGTAAACTCCCCCCATCACCCCCAAAAGGGCCTGTGTCTATCACAGAAGGATGCAGAGACACAGACGTCAGGGACATGCAGGTAAAGACAGCCCTCACCAAAGCTAAGGACATAGCATCAATGTGACTGTAAGTTGTCCCAGGCTGCATCTTAGACTAGGCCCACAAGGAACTATACCCTTACCTACATTCACTGTCCAGACTCAAGTGTATCACAGGCTATGTACCAAAAGAATGGCATACACTAACAGTCATCCAGCTCCATAAAGGGTGTGCCAAAACAGAACCTGGAAACCATTGCCCAACATGTGTACTCAGCCTGGTCTACAGAGCTACTGAGCAAATCATCATGGAACCCATACACTGAGACATTGGAGATCTCCAGACACTGGACTCTACATAACTTCACCTTGTTAAAGGCATAGCCCGGCTACCAAACCTAGTTGACTTATTCAAAACAGTTACCATGAACATAGATGGAGGTGAAAGTAGTCCACACTGCCCACCTGGACCTCACTAAGGGCTTACCACACCATTCCCCACTGCGTCATCATGGACAAGTGTACCAGCTTGAACATGAGCAGCTATGTCACAGGATGGATGGCCAAGTGGCTCACAGATCAAACACACATGTTCATAGTTGCGGGTGCCATGTCCAACTCTAAGCCAGTCACAAATGGCATCACACAGGTCTTGGTCCTGGGACCCCACCTGTTCAGTCGATACTGCTCAGAGGTACAGGCAAGCACGGCAGGTGTAAGGCTGAACAGACTTGCAGATGACTGGAAACTGTGGTTCATAATTGACCGTACAGCTGACGCAGACATCCTCCAGAAGTGTCTTACAGAGACAGATACCAGGTGTCAAAACAATGCCCTCAAGATGAATGGCAAAGAATGCATAGTCATCCCCTGTGGGTAATACAAAGTGCACACAAAGTACCACATAGGTGGTAATCCAGCATGTACGGAGAAAGTAATTATGGCCTTGGGACACAGGTAGATGGTAAACTTACCTTTGATGATCACATGGCCAAAGTGTTTAGACATTCCTTCAATGTAAGCCATCTAATGTCGCCTAATGTAACACACTTTGTATAGTCTAATGATGTCACCATCCTACAAATATACCTGTGGAAAAGAAAACTCACAGTAATATGTATAGTGTGTTGTGTTAATGCGTACTCCTCTGGTATCATGAAGTAATTAAGTAGGGGTTTGAATCCTGCACTGGGCAACAGTGTGTGTGTTTGTGTGTGTTCCCCTTGGGAAGGAACAACCTTTTAGGAGAGTAGTGAAACACCTCAAAAGTGGTAATGTAACCTTTGTCAAGTCTGATGATGTCACCATCCTACAAATACACCTGTGGAAAATACTACTCCTAGTAATCAGTATAGCACGTCATGTTAATGTGTACTCCTCTAGTATCATGAAGTAATTAGGTAGGGGTTTGAATCCTTCACTGGCCAACTGTGTGTTTGCGTGTGTTCCCCTTGGGAAGAAACAACCTTTTAGGAGAGTAGTGAAACACCTCAAAAGTGGTAATGTAACCTTTGTCAAGTCTGATGATGTCACCATCCTACAAATATACCTGTGGAAAAGAGAGCTGACAGTAATGTGCATAGTGTGTTGTGTTAATGCATACTCCTCTAGTATCATGAAGTAGTTAGGTAGGGGTTTGAATTCTGCACTTGGTGAGTGTGTGCGCTGTATGTGTGTAACACTGTTGGTCAATGTGTTGTGGGTTTTGCTTTTACCACTGTATGACATATCAGTATGCATTGCACATGTGAGTTAGCTGTGTGTCAAATACATATCTTTACATGTTACCTCAATGATTGCATGTGTAGGAACCCTGCTTTTTCCAAGAACACAGCTGTCATCCTTGCCAGACTATGCTGCTGCTTCCCAGACCTTAGGTCACATCTGTATGCTTGTGACAAGGCCAGCCACTGCAGTGATCCCTGGCCTAGGTCATCTGTGTCACACAAAGTCATTACAATTCCTATTGGAATGTGTGAGTGAGGGTCTATGGCCGAGGTATATGTCAGACCTGTTCAAACACAGCAAAGTCTGTCCATGATGACTATTCATAGGTGTAGAACAAACTGTGGGTATGCATGCAGACCCCTTATTGCTTATGTGATCCACCAAGGGATTCCAAAATACCTTTGGAAATGTGATTAACAAAGGAGAGATGACATAACACTTGGTTGCATGCACACATCGGTACCTGTTCATCATGCTGGTGGCTACTACCTATGTGGTACTATGGGGATAATATGTTACTTAAAGGTGGATGACTATGCTTAGTTTGGCTTATAGCTTTACAGCATGGGTTTGACAACAGGCATCTGTCGGTATGATACCCTTATGAAGTATGTGTGTGTCATCTGGAGAATTCATTATAGGCCACAGTATGCATTACCAGATGTGGACGGACATATCCCTACTGTGATTGCTTGTACCTAAGAGAGCTATATGGCAAACAGGGGTGGTCTCAGTAATGGGTGCAGGTGAATACCAGTGGTTATTGGCATTGTATAGTACCTGAAGGATCCAAATGTTGCTGTGTGTCCTATATCTGTGTGTCGGTTGTCAAGACATCATCTAACGATTGATTATGGTCAGGCTGTTGAAGTTATGTATACCACCAGAATGCAAAACAATGACAGATAGTAACAGTATCACCCACAGCACAGTGTTAAACCATGTCATACACACATGTGTAGTCAGGTTCTGGAATGTGTGTAGTACAATGCATACTGGCCACCAATAAAAACTATGGAGTGTTACTGTGTAATACAGAGCATGTCACCCTGGCCATGTGTCCACTATGCACGTGCATGCAGACAGTGCACCTCCACCATGTTCACAACTGTACACCTGCAAATCTGTGCTACACACATCCCACACATACTGCCGACTCTCTAACACATGCTGCCAATACTGCACACATCAGCCAAGTGGCACGTGGCCAGACAATACACAATTGGAACAAACACTGGTGTAAACAACACTACAATGACAATCATAGCTTTAATGCATCATGCCTGCTCAGCTACACCTTCAAGCATATCATTACACTCTACAGTTGACAACATACTAACATTGCTATACTGCTATATAGACACCCTGTGCATCAACACCATGGTAGCCTGTTCCTGCATCAATGTTACAGATGACAGGAGGTGGCACAGGTTTCATCATATGCACAGGGTATGTTGCTGGTTCACCAGAGGCCTACAGTGAGCCATCCAATTGATATGTATGTGTGTGTGTGTGTGAGGGGCAAGAATACTGGAATGGGCCGGTGTTGTTGTAATGTGTGTGGGTATGTGTTAGCCCTAGGTGTCTGGAGTATGTGTGTGTGTCTGCATGCACACAGTTCCACCATGTGGCTGCCATATACGGGTATTTGTGGGACAGCCACAGACTGTACCTGTGAGGCTTTACAGATCACCATCTCTGGCCATGGATACAGTACCTGTGCCTGGCAGGGGTGCTACTGACACTATCAGGCACTAAGCCAGACTGGGTACTATCCCCAGAGGTGGATGGATGTACACTGAACACAGGTCCCTGCTGGGACTGTCCAGAGCCACATGCATGTGGTCTTCTAGGACATTCTATGGACAGCCCACCCCCAACATTGCTGGGGCTGGTACTGGCACTACGGGAGCGGCTGTGGCTTGAGGGATGTCCGCGGCAACTGCCAGCTGCTGATGTTGCTGGCATACGTCCACATCGACGTCTCAACCATCCCACACTGTCCTGACACATGGACATGACATTGCAGAGGATATCTAATGTCTCTCCCCAATGTCTATCAGTGACCTTGGTGTAATGTCAGATGGCACCTGCTAGGACACTGATACTGTCAATGACAGTGGTGTTATGGGCCCTCTGTGCCCTTAGTCCCTGTCTGGTGTACCGTTCCATACGTGCCTGTGCCTCCATGACAGCCTGGAACATGCGTGGTGTTGTCAGACCTGTGGCACATCTGCCAGTGGCATGATGAGCAGCAGTGCTCCTATGAGAACCCCTGGACATCTGTCTATGTGGTACCCTTCCAGACATCTGGGTATGGCTGCTGTGTTGGGATGCATGTGCCATGGATACCACACTGTTCTGGCCAATGCCAACAGTATGCTGCCCCTCAACTATGGGCATTGGTGATGGATGTATTGGCAGTATGACTCTATACATGGATGGGGTGGACAGCTGTGTACTGTTGATCGGTGGCCCAATGACAGACCCTAGCAAATACGCCTGTGCCTCAACATACCTATCTTCATTATCACTATGTGGCTCAGTGACATCAGTTTCCCTGCTGCAGTGAACCAGACCTAACACAGCACCTGTGGGAGGGAGGCAGGAAACACACTTTACGACCTGTACACGATGTCGGCACACATGCACACATGAACACATGCACACATGTACACATGAACACATGCACACATGAACACATGCACACATGAACACATGAACACATGCACACATGAACACATGCACACATGCACAAAAATACACTCCTCACTACAGCAGATACCCACACATACCACCAGCAATCCAAAACATACTTAATAGTTGTTGAAGGTGGGTTACAGTATCACAAGGCAAACAGTCATATCAGACATGTCAGCATGCAGAAAGTTTGTTGCTCAAGACCATGCAGTGCGAGTGTAGACAGTCCGTGTTAATAGCAGTATACATGGCTTTGATGCATGTGTGTTGTTGTTCAGTGATTGGCCTCACAGCCACTCATTACATGGGTTTGTAAGGTGCCCAATAGGGAGCATTGACTAACATGAATGTGTTATGTGTTGAAGAGCGTCGCACAGCCCAATGATAGGTCCTCTACCCCTCAGGTATATTATGTGTGCTGTCTGGATAACATGTGGGATACTGAAGTGTGACCTTACAGCGGGTGTCTGGATATGCTATGTGCAGCATGTTAAGGTGTACTGCGTATGACAAAGTTGTGTATGTTGTGTACATGTGTATCAACTATGCCTCTCCAATGTCCAGTATGGTGTTGCCACAATTATGTCTGCTGCTCTGTGTATTGCATGTGATTGAGGCAGCTACTGTCATTACTGAGATGTGCATAGTCTTACAGCAAACATGCCCAGCATGCATTATGTATAGGTGTGTTACATGTACATGGCCTACACCTTGCCTATGACATGCACATTTCATTAGCAATATTAAAATTGTAACACACTCACCAGCATCGACCAACTGCCTTGCTGTCACACCAGAGGGACCTACAAGAATATGAGACAGTTTGTCAGTGGCCACAAATGTGCCACTGCTACTGTGAGTTTGCTAAACTACAATAGTACAACAGTTGACAGTCACAGGTGTACAGATTATATTCCAAATATCAGTATTGCACAACAATATGCAGCACAACTGCTAAACACACAGTACAAGTGTCACATATTCATAATCTACCAATACAGGTAACAGTAGTCTACAGATAGGTCATGTTACCTGCACACTCCATGTCAACATGTTGGGTGACTCCGGGCTCCATGATGACACATGTAAGTTGCTGTTCCTGTGGTTGGCCAGGAGCCACCATGCTTAGGAGCAGCTCCTCCACTCTGGTGAGGGGGGTATGAATGGCAACCCCACCACCTGTGGCAAGCTGTTGTCGATGGATATCAGACGCACGCCGCCGGACATGTCTAATTAAATCACTGCAGTGATGGCATACCTGCTCATATGTCCGATTATGCATGCCTATGTCATTTACCTGACGAACGAGATCTTGCCACAGTGCAGTCCGCTCATGCTGGTCCTGGCTGGTGCTAGAGAACAGCAGGGTGTAGTACTGCACCAGGCTGTTGTGTATTTCGGCTTCCTCTGCAGCTGTATAACACAGGTTTCTTTGGTGGGACATACCCCTGGAAGACAATTAAACAAGATGTATGAGCAAGTCATGTGGCACACTTAACATCCTAAAGTACAGATATCAATTACCTGCCATATTTCGCATCCGATTGGTTGTCAGAGGATACACATGTTCAATACCACATATTACTGCTCAGGCCACAACTGGCTGACAGTGCCTGCCATGCTCTATATATCAAACCATGTTCTGCACAGCAGCAAAGAGAAGCCAGTATGTAAGACTATACACCAGTACATGGCACACTGTATGTGACACAATGCACCACCTAGCCACAGGAGGTATATATCAAGCTAATGCATAAAGAAAGATGTCATCCATTGCAATGAATGTAAAGTACAGTTACAGTATTACCAGTATACCACAGTAGTCTTTGATGCCAAACTCCTGCCTAACATATGTGCACAGTTGTTAATATAGGTGGCATACTGCTGTACTAGACTATACATGTTGCTAGATATACACGTATACCCTGTAACACAGATATGATTGAGGGCATGGTACAGGCATAATTACACACACATCAGACATACATACAACACACAAATGTATGCCAACTCAGATGAGCTGTACCTGTGTACCATACAGTACTGTGTGTCACTTTTTACAAAACCTTATGCCTGAGGTATGTAATCTGTGAGGACTACAGGGAACACACAAAACAGTGTTTCCAAGCAATGTGAACATACACCATACTGTACTGTTTAGGCCTACAGCTTCAGGTAGTACTACAGTTCATATGGGAGTTGGATTCACCAGCAGTACCACTCACTAAGCATACATGTATTGCTTTAGCCTACAATGGGACACCACAGTCGACAACAAGGGACTACGTCACACTGTATGCCATACTACTTTTTCTGCCTAGCAATAACATACACATCTTTTGCTGGGATCACAGCTAGGACACAAACTACCATGACAGAAACAATTTCACACTAAGCTATCACACATTTACAGACCTTGTACACATTCACCAACACATTCACCATCACACTCAGTCAACCTCACATAGCAATTATTGCACTAAGTACATGTGTGTGTGTGTGTGTGTGTGTGTGTGTGTGTGTGTGTGCATCGTGTCATGGGTAGGTAATATGCTATTGGCCCTAGGGCCTACAGCAACCTAGCCATACGCTACCCTGGCCTTTGACACACATATAATTTAATTTCACTTGCCCCTGTCAACCAGAGCCACAGAGGTGATTCTCGGGGTGTATTTCCTGTCTCCGAAAACAATCATCAGCAGTATTTATGACAACTGCTAGTGAGGAGCTTTGTTTGCTATTGATAGATGGTTTGTTCCAGAGTATGGCATGTCTTAGTTAGGACTCTATCCCTCCAGCAAGTACTGTTTAGTGAGCTGACAAGGTTTAGGGCCCTAGAGCGTGTATCTGGGAGGGATTGTAACATGTTTACGTGGAGGATGTCCAACAGCTATGGGTGTGACATAGCTCTGTATGTTAGGCAGAGGTCACCTCTGGGTAGGCGGTATGCAACACAGTGTAGCTGTGGTTTTGTGAGTTGGTCTGCATAGGGCATCTGTTTGAGGCCAGTATTACTCTTTGAAAGTATGTCTGTGGCCTTTCCAATTGCTGTAGTTGTTGTGTGAGGTACATACCACATGGGGCATTGTACTCTCTAATGGGTTTTAAGTGTTATGAGTAGAGGGGAACACTGACCTATATTTCCCTAGATGACACACCTTTTGTGATGACGTGTACCACGTAGACAGAGGACATGACTAGTGTGGCACTGTGATTATAAAAGAGGAGGCTACTGTCCACCTGTGTCCCATGTTCCCTTATCACACCTTCGGTGTTAGGTAGACTACCACCTATGTGGTAGTTAATGGGTACAGTGTTCTGGCAAGAAGGGATGGCACTGCAGTGTCAACACTGAGCTTCAGTCCATACCTTGGTCGCCAGGCACCTGTCACAGTAAGTATGCCCCATGTCTCTCTCCCTCTCTGTGTGTGTATATATATATATATATATATATATATATATATATATATATATATATATATATATATATATATATACATACACATACATACACGCATAAATATAAACATTCATTGCTGTACATATAGATGTACATATAGGCACATATACAGTCCACTATTCATGGTGGGAATATCAATTATGCGACAGTTGTGAGATATACAGATATGTAATAATATTGCACAGTGTTGTGCAGAGTGCATTGAAGGTGTCCTCAGCTCATGTAGCTTTAGCAGGCCTCACTGGCTGCAACATTGCAAAACTGACAGAGCATACCCACAGTGTTTAACCACCACATGTCATATACCAGCACTGCATGCTGTTTTCTTTGCCACACACTACAACCTACATAGAAATATGCACATAACAACCTTCAATAACGTGTATATATATATATATATATATATATATATATATATATATATATATATATATATATATGCACACCCTTCACACACAGTTGCAGTATGTCCCTTGCCCTATGCACATGTACAGATACATATAGATACGTACTGCTGCCACATATGGATGATTCACAGTATGTAGAGTACTCTTCAAAAACATCTACTACATGCCAGCAAATACATATGTGTTACATACCTTTCCTTTGTATTTCTCTGTTCCGTCTGTTTTTAAAGGAAATCATTTTTTGTTTTTAATTTTTTTTTTTGGTTTGTGTTTTCTCTGTTTCTGTTGCTCTTTCTTTTTCTGTGTCGGTCTGTTTCTGTCTCTTTGTCTTTGTCTGTGTCTGTGTCTCTGTCTCTCTCGCTCGCTCTCTCTCTCTTGCTGCAATGAGATTACTGCATGTGTGGACAGCAAGTACTGCCTGCTTTTCTAAGTATCTGCACATGTGCATGTGATGGCCTCTGCACCAATTGGTGCCCACCATTTACTAATTGCATGCAGTCTGCTATGTGGTAATTGCAGTACTCACTGTCATAGCAGCCCACTGCTATAAAATGCTAAGTTAGGTAGGCGTAGCCCTTTCAGCTTTCCAAAGTGGGGCCCATGCTTGTTTGCTGTGGACATCGCTGTGTCAGTCAGAAGGTTGGTATACTTCTTATATCTGAAGCTAGGGTTGTAGCCAGTGATTTGCATGTTGTACTCAAGCCTGAATGTTGCTGCTTCTAGTACACACTTGTCAGTGTAGAATTTTACTCACCCCTCCAAATGCTTACACAAAATACATGGGAGTATGTACTTTCTTTTCTAATTAGACAATTAACTGCCATACAAAAGTAGTTATTGCAATGTATTCTTCTGGCACATGAACTGATTGTGAACTACTATACTGTAAATATTAATTAACTCACTTCTGAGCAGTTTGTTGTTTATTTGTGTTGACATTAGCACAGGCTGCTCAAGACAACTGGACAAATTTCAGTACTGAGTATGCCTACCTACATCCTTGGTAGAGCCTGAATACACAGGTATATTGTTCTTTTGGGTAGGGGTGCATAAGTACAGAGAGCATTATATATTATTGTGTGATGTTTATCTTGCTGAACATACAGGGTTGCTGTGTACCTGTTAGTCTAACAAGGCAAGTAGTCTGTCTGTGTAGCTCCCACTTGTGGACATATCCAGATGGTAGCCAGAGGTTAGCCTATTATTCTTTGTCTGTGCACCACACCGGTCTTTTCTGCACTGGAACAATGGCATTGTTACAGTTGGTTGCTACCGGTACATGGCTGCATCCTTTGATATTTCTGTGTTGTACTCCTACATAAGGTTATGCTTGTGGGACTCGTTCCAAAGCTATTTGCAGAGTGTGTAACAGCAGAAAAGCTGAAAAGACAATGTGTTTCTGCCTCTGCCAGGCCTTTGATACACTCAGGTATATATTTGAACAGCCTCAGGGAAAGGTACATATAAGTGAGTTATATTACAGACATTAAGTTGAGACTGTGAGAGAATCAGAGCATATGTATTAATACACCTTTTCTGATGTGCATGCAGTGTGTACTCTTACTTATTGACATTATTCATTAAGTGTAATTCCCCAATTTTCGGCCTAACGTCAGTACTTTTCAGAGTGATTCTGAGGGACACAGCTAACATTTGTTTATGAATCAGGGACATCCCTGAAAAGCAGTCACAGTTGGAAAGTATGGCCTCTGTCCTATTCAAATATGCCAGTGTTTATCCTGTTCTGATACTGTGGGGGATTTGTAAAGTGCTACTGTAACTTTATTTCCTGCTAGAATGGCTGGTTCTCTTTTCACAGTCATGTCATGCAATTCCACAACAACTGCTGGTAAAGATCCACAGAACAAGATTTGTGTTATGGCATTCATATTTTCCCTTTACATTCACTCATTGTAATGCATGATATATTTATTACAGCACCACCTTGTTGTATGTTTACTGTGGCTTAGTGGTACTTCATGCAATGTAGTGTGTCCAAGGTCTGGGGTTCAAGATTGAGAGAGGTGTTTTATTTTGCTGCTCAGCAGAACAAGGGCCCTGCCATGCAGAGTGACTAAGGCACTTTTAAGCAGTTGTAAGCGGGTTTGCATGGGTTTGTGCAATGTTTAGCAATACTTAGCTAAGCGCACACATGCGCACACTCGCTCAAACCCGCTAAATACTGCTTAAAAGTGCTTACTCCTGCTAACCCCTGCACTAATTTCTTTGAAAGAAATGAAAATGGGGAGATAGGAAAGTGGTGAAAAAGGGGGCACAAAGAGGGAAAGACAGTAGGGAAACCAGCTTGGGATGTGCAGGACGGGTGTAGGGAAGGTCCATAGCTGCCCATTTCTTTACCAGCAACAGCTGTGCATATGTTAGAAATTTGGAATGAGATTTGAAACCTTCCACCCCTGAGAGAGGGGTGAGGACAACAAAGTATGTTGTACTGCCAATTATAATTATCAGTTTACATGTCCAGCGGACATGTGTGTGAAATGGGCAGCTATGTATGGGGTGTAATTTTTTTGTGGGAACAGCTTGCCATTTTTTTTTTTTTTTTCAGGTGAGAGTGGAATGTGAGGTAGAGGACGTAGGTATATTTGGGGATGTAGGTTGGGGAGGTAAACAGACAAGACAAACAAGACGCATACAGGGGCGGAATATGACACATGGAGTGGGTGAACACAATTGACGGGGACGGATGTTTGGAAATCGCAAGCCCATGAGCCCACAGATGGTAACAGTGGAACTGAGATCCCCACCCATGGGCAGTCACCACTGCACCTTTACAGCCCCAAGGTTGGCTGTGCTGGGGGATGCATAGGAGGGGCAGGCTCACCCATGAGTCACGCCACTCTTGCCTCGAGCTGGCGTAGGGGATCAGCGACTGAATGCTGGATCTCCCTACGCACATCAGCCCGGACCCTTCGGGGGGTGACAGGTGGCCCTTCTCCACCCACGCTTGCACACAGGGGACGAGCCCCATCCCCTGCAGCGCTTCCACCCGAAGGTGGCACAGGACCAATGGAGGAGGGGAGCCCAGGCTGGGCACCAGACCTGCTGGTGCCAGGTGCAATCGCCAGCTGAGGAGGGACAGGTGGGTCCCCTGGGACCAGCCTTCCCATACATTCTGTGTTTAGGTGTGTTTAATTACAACATAGACAACAGCATTCCAAATTAGTTGTAACAGCATGCAGTAATATTCCCATTAACCCAACGCACCAGGGTTCCAACAGTTGAACAGCAAGCATAACACATGCATATATTGAATGACAGTGGACATTCCAACAGCATGCAGGGATGATTGGTGGCAACAGGCCACGAAAATTGTGGTGTTTGAACAGGGCACATGCATCAAAGTAAATGCAGATATTTATAGAACAATAGGACATATGTCCCAACAAATGTTTTGAGATTACACATACTCATTGAGGTGTGGAATTGCATTGTTTATGCACATACAGTAGGGTGTAAAAAGATACCTCCATTAACATCTTATAAGTTCTTATAGTTTACACTACATTCCTATTGACTGCAGGTGTATATCCCCTACATGTATTATTACACTAGGCAATGTGCATTAGGTTGTGTGATGGGTTTGGCTAGTTCATTTTATACCTGGGAACACTAACTGGGAACACTACTCAAGCCCAAACACCCTAGCCCAAAAGTTCCTGGAATTCATAAACTCAAATGCCATGGAACAACTAGTCACCATCCCCACAAGAGGAGAAAACATACTTGATCTCATCATCACGAACATGGGAGCACAATGTTCAACACCGGAAGTATACCCCTCACTGGTGAGATCAGATCACAAACTAATCTCGCTGGAGGTCCTTATCCCACCCCCACCTGAAATAAAAAAGACCACAGTAAAGAACTTCTCGAAACCCACTTCTAAAGACTAGTGTGGTCTCCTTTAAGGCCCCCGAGCCGGCGGAAAACAGTACTCAAGCCGCTGAATCACTTACAAATGCCTTCTACCAGCACCTGCAGGACTGCATGGATAAGGCAATCCCAAGCAAAACAAAGACTCTTTGTACCAAAGGCAAGCGTCCAGTCTGGTGGACCCCAGCCATAAACAAACTCTACAACAAAAGGAGGAAGCTACTACAAGATAGAGCAAAATCCTTAAAAGGTAAGACACCCTTGATCACTATAAGTAAAAACTAAGAGCTCTCATAAAATCATCCAAAGCAAATTTTGAGAAAAATAGCTAAAGACTCAAAAGACAATCATAAGGCCTTCTTTAGCTATTAGAAACCTGGGAGGAAACTCCCAGATATGCTCAGAACTAGTTCAAAATGATGTGAAGATTACTGATCCTACAGACATTGCCAACATACTGGCTGACAGGTTCAGTGCAAACTTCTCCCCAAAAGGAGAGATATCTATACCAAGCGTTGCAGCCCCCAAACATCTCCAACGCCCAAGTGAGAACTGCTCTCTCCAAAGCAAAACACAGCATCCATGGGACCTGATGGTGTCCCCGGCTGTGTGCTCCACGAACTCAACGAGAATTAAACCCACAGCTAGGACAGCTGTTTAATCATAGTCTTACCTCTGGATACGCATCCAGGGGTGGCGCACTGCAACTGTGGTCCCACTTCACAAAGGCAGTGCCTCCACCAACCCTGGAAATTACCGCCCATTAGCTTGACAAGCCTTATCTGCAAAGCCATGGAGAGGATCATAATGGACCTCATAAATAAAGACATAGGAATTTGCAGACTTTGGATCCATCCCAGTTTGGCTTTGTCAAAGGCAGATCATGCCTTCTAAACTTGGTTGACTTTTTCAAACAGTCACCAAAGCCATTGATGAGGGAAAGGCAGTCCATACAGCCTACCTCGATCTGGCGAAGGCCTTCATACAATACCCCACTGGTATCATTGAAAACTCATCAGCTTAAATGTTAACCCATACATCACAAGATGGGTTGCAAACTGGCTGAGTGACAGAACCCACAGGGTCAGAGTTGCTGGCGCCATGTCAGACTCAAAGCCTGTCACAAGTGGTGTACCACAGGGCTCAGTCCTGGGCCCACTTGTTTGGCATCTACTTTTCCAAGTACAAGCAAACACAGGAGGGTTATGGCTGACAAAGTTTGCAGATGACTGCAAACTGCCATAGTAGAAAACACATCTGACACAGATATCCTTCAGAAGGGTCTCACAGAAACGGATAACTGGTGCCAGAGCCATGGCCTAAAGTTAAATGCCAAAAAATGCATAGTCATACCCTTCGGAAAACAAGGTTACCCTAGCTACCAAATAGGTGGCAATCCACTGAGCACAGAAGAAGTTATCAGGGACCTGGGGACCCAGGTTGATAGTAGTCTGTCATTCGACACCCATGTAGCTAAAGTAGTTAGGAAGACCTTCTACATTGCCCACCTTATCGTGAAGGGATTCTCATCTAGATCAAGGGAGGTCATAGTCTCCTATACTCATCACTCATCAGACCAATGATTGAGTACAATGCCCCATTCGAATGTATCTGACCCGACACTTGCAGCAGCTGGAGAGGCCACAAAAGTTCCTCACCAAAAGGATAAAGGGTCTCAAACATCTGTCCTATGCTGCCCGACTGAAAGAACTCCAGCTCTATTCAGTCGCCACCGCTTTTCAGAGGTGACCTTTGCCTAACATACAAGGCCATGTCAAACCCAGATTTGATGAATATGCTTCACCTCAAAAATCTAGATCCGTCAGAGCCACAAGGGCGGGAGACTTAAACCTCGACACGGCTATTAATAGGACATGCTGGAGGGATAGATTCATCACCCAAAGACTCCCTATGCTGTGGAATAAAATCCCGGTATATGTGAGGCAGAGCACCTCGCTGGCCTTGTTCAAGAGAAATCTTGACCAATGGATGGGAGATCGCAGATATACCCCAGGGATTACCTCAGTGTCACTGCTCAACAGAGGCACAGCAAAATAATGGATATAGTTCCCCATACTAAAGGGGTGGTGTAAGCCACAAAACTATGGGCTAGGCTTGTAAATGCCCTCGGGCAGATAGCCTAGTATGAACCTATGAACCTATGAACCTGACCTATATCTGACATACTAACTGTCCAAGATGCAGATGTTACTGCTACATAGTTATATATTTTATTTATATTTATATATCTACATATCTGGATGTGTTCACATGACATTTTCAGTTATATTTCTACAGAGCCCTACATTTCAAGTAGCACACTCACTTTTCTGGGGAACACATTAACAAGCTACTCGTGTGCCAGATTTACCTATGCATGCCAGCCATTAACCAACTGTTGCGAACTGTATATATGCTTCACAGCTACTGGCACTTCCTTCATCCACTTTATATGGGACTGCCCAACTGTGGGTTGACAGCGCTTAATACAACAGTACTATTTATATAATGCAAGAGTACAACAACATTTCAAAGTAAATGACATGGACACACTCCAAGTATTATACCTTTATTAATTACATTACACACTTTTCTAGAGGCTCTTTCATTTATTAGTGCATGCAGAAGACTTATTCAAGATGTATTATCCCTTTATTAATAGGTTACAACACTCTTTTTCAGGCTCGCTCACTTATTTTATATAACAGTACATACAGAGATATTATTCCGGACTTATTTTACCTTTATTAATGGGTTACAACACTCTTTTTCTGGCTTTCTGACTTATTTTATATAACAGTATATGCAGAGAAATTATTCAGGGCATTTTATGGCTTTATTATTGGGCTACAACACTTTTTTTCAGGCTCTCTCACCTATTTTATATAACAATACATGCAGAATAATTACTAACCTGCCTGGTGGTGCAGCCTTAGCAGCCTATCTGCATAGGCTTGCTGATTCGCAGCATGGACACCTGCAGCTGTGAAGTAAATGAGGGGATATTGAGACATACCTATCCATTATATAGACTAAATTAGCATGTCTTACATACTTCATTCCATGGCTACCTACTCAGTAGTGGGGCATCTTGCATGCCACAGGCCTCCTGTATCCGTTGGTTCAGTAGGTCCTGCTTCCATCTCTTCAGGTCTGCATGGTGGTGATGGACCTGCTCACCAGTCCGAGGGACTCCTGTGGCACTGGAGAGATCATGAGCTAACCGGTTCCAAGCCTCTGCTTTGTACTCCGTCCCTTGGAACTGGCCCTGCAGGAGTCTTGACTCGTGATGGTGGACAAGGAGCAAAACCATGTATTTTGACTCCTCGATGCCCCAGCGTTGTACTCGAAAGCAAGTACCCTCTCCAGCACCAGCCATTCTGACTGCAGATGGGAGCTACAATCAGTTATGGCGAGTATTCCTGCCTATGGAGCTTAAATATGCCGCATTTCCCGCACTTATTTGTGATTGGCTGTTTTTGAAAATTCTCGGCTAACAGCAAACCTGCTTAGCAATGGTTAATCTTCCATTTGTAAGTATATGTATGCTAACAGTGCATGTTTATGCTAAGCTGTCATGGCTTAGTGGTTCAGTACTTTGATTATGGTGCACAGTGCCCCGGGTTCAAACCTTGTCATTGCTTTTTATTTTACTACTGTCCAGATAGGCTAGGGGGTGTGGCTGTGTTTAGGCCACTTTGCACTATGTTGTTTCACGTTGCCCAACGGTGCACTGGTTAGCGCGGTGCGCAGCTCCACGCAAACCTATTGCGCTAGGTAAAGCGCTGCTTAGCTATGGGCAATAATATTGCGCTAGGTAAAACCCTGCTTAGCTATGGGCAATTATATTGCGCTAGATAAAACACTGCTTAGCCATGGGCAATTATATTGCACTAGGTAAAATGCTGCTTAGCCATGGGCAATTATATTGCACTAGGTAAAACGCTGCTTAGCTATGGGCAATTATATGTCAATATCCTTATTGCTGCTCACCTTCTTATCTTTATATGTATACATTTTGTTCACTAATACATAGGCCATTTCAATGCTTTTTACTAAAATTTCATTCATATATGTCAGGAATTATTTTATATACTAATTTAAAACATAAAATAGACAAGGGAGTGGTGGGATTAGAACCAGGAATGCCTCCTCTTTGTGCGAACGCTCTAACACTACACTGTTTGGCTTGATTTGCATAAACATTTCTTATTATGCTCTTCGATGTCGAAATTGCTAACTGCAGCTAAGCAATGGGCACACCCGCGCAAATACATGCAAATATGGGCAGCTATATCGGGAATTATAAAAAAAAATTTAGTTTACATTTTACATTTACAAAGGGTTTTAGTATGTGGGGATATGTACTGTTTGCTATGTGTACATTTCAGCGGACTCGCTCATTGCACTTATCATTTTCACTTTATATGGTTGCAGGGGCGTAGATATTTGGACTGCTCGGCAGTCCGACACGCCCCCCTGCAGTCTTACATGCTCTGTGTAAGCCTTCCAGTTGAGTCAGTGCCCTCATGCATAGTTATGATGCTCTGACGTCATAGTCTTAAACGGCAGTCTCCGAATAAGACTTGGTTAGTCTTACTCGGAGGATTACTGAATCCCCCCCATAGACTTTTAAAGATATTATGTACTATGTATGGATTCTAGTATTAATTATTTTATGTATATACTCATATATTTTATTGCTTATGAATATCTATCTGTTTTAATTTTTAACTGCATCGCATGATTGCACATTGCTTAAGATGAGTATTATTTCTTTAAATGCCTAACTGTACCACATGATTTTATAGTACTATATAAGGACATGACTTTAACTTTAGTATTGTCTGATGAAACGGCCTGTGAGTTGTGAAAGCGCTTACCTTATTTTTATTTTATTTTATTAAAATACACTGTGGTTATTGACTTAGCTTGGTAGACAAGGGTGACTTACTGGTAAGTGGCATTGTCTGCAAGTGCGAGTCAATGGGTCATCATATTTTATCAGCTTTGTGACCCTGCTCAGCCGATTCATCAGTGGCTTGGTGGACCTCTCATCCCGCCCTCATGGCAATGGTTTTAGGTAGCAACTTTATGGCTCCCCCCTCTTGTTTCCCCCTTATTGGTGCTCAGTAGCCTTGACTCCTCCTCAGTTGGCCTTAGTTTGACTGATGGCCATATCAAGGGGCATTTGGGCTGCAAAGGAAGAATTAAAGGGGTTTTTACCAGGTCTGTGGTAGCTTAGGTTATGTACCTGGTACTGTAGAGGTCAGCCAAGACCGGCTTGGTCACGCCAACCGGCTTAAGAGTTAATGGTTAATGGTTATGTTTGACATGTTGCATGTGAATTTATTGTGGTATCTTTAATGGTTGTCAGTAGCATTGTTATTAGACTGTCACAAAGGCAATGCTATGTGGTTATTGACTCAGCTCAGTGGGCAAATGTTTATATATCTATAAACATAAGCGTTAACAGAAAACTAGAAGTGGCAGCTGTTTAGTACAGAGTATACTTTACAATGGTTGATCATTCAATTTAGGTCTTAAACTGGATTTTATAAGCCACAGTAAACATAGTAAAGATTTTTTGTAAAGTTGTATACACAGCTTATGATATTTTAGAAACCATTCAAGCAACACACATATGGCCAACAGCATTTTCATCATACAGCTGGGGACTTTCATATGAGGTTAATCAGTTCTGTCTGTGTCACTTGTAGGGATATTCAGAGAAATATAAAACTCATTGCAATACGAATAAATAGTACACAAATTATATTTACTATCTCTTTAGTTGCACTAGACAGAGGTCAAATATTGATACAGTTGTGTTTGCCATTGTGGCGGCTTTAAGATGAAGTCTTTAATCCCTTGTATGTAGTGTGATTTTTTGGAATTATTAATGCAAATACGAACAGAGGTATCAGTACGATGCGGCTACAAAAACACCTGGAGGCATCAGTAGATTATAATGGTCAAGAATTCCAACTCAGAAGCACATTCAAGAGCCTAAAACATAGAACTGTGTTATTATGAGACAACATGACACATGCCTGCCACTCCAATCCAAGCACAGTGATACTGGCAAAAATCAAAGCCAGGTGGTTCTGGCACCAGTCATACACTTCCATCAAAGAAACACTGATGCAACCTAGTACACAGATGCTGACTGTACTTACACTGGCCACAGACATCGATTATAACAACACTAACACTTCACTGATTTAGCATTGACATGGATAGAGTCCATCAGACACTGGCCGCTCTGACAGTGGTAAAGTATTTGGATTCAATAGCTCAGGCATCCTGAGTCAGGTTATAATGCACTGGCTAAGTTAGTGAAATAACACAGACATCCAGACCAGGTTACACTGGCATGGGCCAAATTATAAAAAAAAGGCCAGACACCCAGGCAAAGGTTACAATGTCACTGGCCAAGTCAGTGAAACAGGCCAGGAATCTACACTTAGGTTATAGTGGAACTGCCTGAGTCACACTGGAAAAGACCAGGCACCTGGATATAGTTTATAGTGGTACTGGCCAGGTTACTAAAAGACAGCAGACATCCAGACTCGGGTAACAGTGGCACTGGCCAAGTCACTGAAACAGTCATCCAGAAATAGATTTCAGTGGCACTTCTCAAGTCATACTGGAAAAGGTCAGGCATCCAAACCCAGGTTACAATGAAAATAGACAAGCTCACTGGTGCAGACAGTAGTATCAGACGCCAGATTTTCAGACTTGCATATCATAACATAGGCGAAGAACTGTGAGAAGACATTACTAATACCTAGCTAACTCACTTACACCACCATGAAAATGGAACTTTTCATTTACACAACTCAGCTGAACAAGGAGGGTTACCATGTGTACATGTAACAATTACAGTGGCTATACCATGTGATATTACCCCACACAGATTAAGCATGTAGGGCCATGTGTTACTGATACCTTTTAAACTAGCCAGGTAGCAGTGTTATTGCATGTAGGTTTTCTTGCAAGGATTTATGCAGAAATAACAATGGACAAATACACAAATCCAGGATGATACTCACTGTGGCTAGGTATATGCTATTGTGTCACATTAACATTATTTTATACATATAACTTTAAGTCAACACTGAACATTAGCAATAAAAAGAGTCCCACCTCCTGTTAGCAGCAGCTGCATACATGCTCAAAAAGTATGAAGCATAAACTACTGGAAGTTATAGCACAGAGGACTAAGACTATCAACTGTTAACCTTCATACTGCAGTCCTGGGTTTGATTCTCAGTCTCCCTTTGCCTATGATTATGAGCAAGTTCTTTCCCTGAATACCTCTGAATAGCGACAGTTGTGCCTACTTCATTTACATGGCTGACAAATGTAAAAAAGCAGATACACTAACCACAGCAGATGTGGCACATAACACCCTCTATGTGTACAATTTCAAGTTATACTTTTATTGATTTGCAGTGCAGACCTTGGTATCACTTCACAAATCTCTCAGATAAACCAAAAGAAATTCTAAATCTAGTTATATATACTAATCTAGATGACAAAAATATTACCAAGTACACAGCTAAAGATAGAACAGGTCAAATTCACAATTCAAGGTAATATTAGTATTTGCTATGTGCACAAACCCATGTGGTCATAATATGACCTAACACGGCAGACTTAGCATATGCATCAAATTGAAATACATGGCAGTTTTGGAGTCAAAAACAGTTAAAAAATAAAAAACTGAAATGAACCCACAGCTTGCTATTTTTGGCTTTGCCAATTTTCTTTTCTTCTGTGGCTAGGTGCATCATTTGTAGGCAGTTGTGAATGAAATGAGAAAACCCTTGAGGCATAAGCTAGCCTCCTGCAGCAGATGCAGTGAAGATGTAAGAAACTCAGCAGCCTGTGATGATTCATTCATTTTCTGTATTTCTCTCCCTCTCTCTCTCTCTTGCACAGATAGAATTAGAAGGTCTCACTGGTCATATTGAATTTAGCAGCAAAGGCCAAAGGTCGAACTACGCCCTGAGAATTCTGCAGCATGGTAAAAATGGCTTTAAACAGGTAATGTGACATTTAAATATACAATGAACTATACTAATGTTCTAGCCGTACCTCTCAAATGTCATATGTTTTATCCCAGTATTTCTCTTTTCCATTAGAAAAATTGTGATTTTTGACAAAAGAAATGCCATAACTAAATAATGTCAGATAATAAACTTAGTTGTGGACTCATTCTCTTAAAAATTGAAGTTAATATAAATCCTTTTATCTTATTAAGTTTATCCATGAATAATGAAAGTATATTTAAGAAGTATTGCATACTTAGGGGGAATTTATTATTGATTTACTTTCAGGACTGCACAAAGGGAAGTGGTTGTTTGACATGATACTTGTTTGCCACTATTAGTCTCTTTCACAGTTAATTATGTTGAAAACATTTTAAAATAGAATTTTGATGAATATAAGAAGCTAACAGATTGTCCACTCCTTTAAAGTGAGCCAATACAAGATAGATAATGCACATACGTTGATTCTGTATGCATCTCCACAGCAAGGTTTGTTTTGAGGACAAGTATTTAATGCTTATTTCCTGGTGAGACAATAATTTCTGGGAACACCTGCTGCTTTCTGCCACAGGAAAACCAGTGTGCCAGGCTTCTGGAGGGGAACTTTCTCTTCACTACTTCAATTCTGCCCATACAGAAGATTTTGTGTTGTTCCTATTCCGCTTCATTTTCTTGCAGTAAACTGTCTATATTTTCATTTACCTCCTGCCTTGCACACTGAGCTTTATTTTTCCTCATGTTCAGCAAAGCTGAGCCCCATTTTGGGGGGGGGATGGAATGAAAATTAGATTAGCTTGCAGAGCAACGACCATTGCAAACTCACTCTATCCAAAGGAAAAATAAAATCCACTGCCTGTGAACTGCCCCTTGAAAAGACCGAAGCACTGATGTCATAAGATGTGTGCTAATAAGAAAAGTATAACTGTAATGCTGGGAGATGGTTAGCCTCGGTGAAGAGAGTAACTTCATTGAACCTTGGTGCTGAGAGCTGGTAAACTGAGAATAAATGTGGAAAGCACATGGGATGAAACAGATAGATTAATAACGCACATGAAAGCAGATGACCTGATTAAAATCTGTCCGTTTTTAAAAGTATCGGAACACAGCATGGGAAATAGTAAATTGGCAGCCATGACATAGAAATAATTAATGGTTCATGAAATTGATAGAGGAAGACGAAAGCTGTGACAAAATATTTAAAGAAAACTGAAAGATTAAGAGGAAAGAAATTCAGCTGACGCACCAAGTGACAGTGATTAAGATATCCAACCTAAAAGTAGCAGAAAGAAAATATAAATGACTGTTATTTCAAGATTAAAAGAAAAAGTTTCTGAAATCAATGGGTTTAATAGAGGAGGAGATCAAAGCACTCAGAGAGAAAATTTAAAGGGTCTAGAGGAAAAGTGTGGAAAGAGGAACATAAGAAATTTATGAAAAAAAACATTGCAGTAAACTGCCTTAAGCTGCTGTTTTAACGATAGATTTTACAATATTTGGCTCTGTTGGTGAAAGAGAACAAACAAATAGCTCTATATTAACTTCATGTACCAGCTAGACAAAGAATTACAGAGGTTATACTGAATCAAAGTTAATGAAAGATACAATGAAAGTCATAGCTCTGCCTTACAAGCATACTACAAATGAAAAGCAAGTTGACTTTATTGCAACTGAAAATTATATTAAATCTTTGCTACAAGAATATCTTTGATTGCTATCATTACATGTTAAATATCTTACAAAAAAATGTGGAATAATGCATGTCTGCAATATACTCTGTTGAATGCACATTTTGTCAACAGACTGTATTGCATTTTCTTTATATTGAAATCCTTTCCTGTCATTTGCTGGAGATTTCAAATGTCAGATCGTTGACTATTCTTGTGATATGAGAGCTGTGTTTGCTTGAATACATCTAGGGTTTTCTAGTAATGCTTAAGCTTTTTTGATGTAACAGCTTTTGAGCTGGGAGTGTGTGTGTGTGTGTGTGTGTGTGTGTGTGTGTGTGTGTGTGTGTGTGTGTGTGTGCGTGTGTGTGCGCACAAATATTTGCTGGTTAGGATTAGAAGAAGAACCAGGGAAGGGGATACATTTAGTGATGTATGTGTGAAGGTTTTGGAGTGAGTGTGCAAGTACTTCTGGGTTAGGATTAGAGTAAGAGCTATGTAAAGTGATAGTTCAAGAGTTTTGTGATTACAATGCTATATGTACAATCTATGTATCTGTGAGTGTCTTGTGTAATGGCACTAATAGGGAAAGTGATTTTGATAAAGTAATGTTTAATGCTGGGGATAGGGACAGCACACAAGTGTAAGCCTTTTGGCTTACAGTTCCACAAAATAGTGCCTTTGTGGTATTCTTACACAGCCCTCTCACAAAATAGTGCCTTTGTCGTATTCTTACACAGTCCTCTCACAAAATAGACTGTCACGGGATATTCAGACTGTCGTCTTGCTCAAGTTTCATTTCCAACTCTCTGTTACACATTGTCCCCTGTGTGCACTTCTTGACTCATCCCTGACTGGAAAGATTTACTCCATACTTCTGGTGTCTTCTTTCCAAATGACCTTCTAGAATAGCAACTAACTTCCTCAAGGCCTTGGGACTGGAATCCATAACTCTAAACTACCCAGAATTTTGCAGAATGTCCAGATTTTTGCCACATAATTTTGCTCTGTTCCTCATAAAATGTATGTTTTTTTCTGGGAAATCATTGAAGATTTAAGTCAATAAATGATGATGGACTTCATATCCTTCATAAAGTGCATAAAATTGTATTTTTCTAGCAACTTTCTACGTTTATAACAGCAATATTTAAAATCTCTACCTGATTCTGTGCCTTTGTTCACAATTATTGCACTATGAAGTTGAGAGGTATGCTGGGACTATCCTATCATAATCTAATAGCTTGTAATTAAGTGCTCATTACTAACACATAGTATTTTCTAACTCTTATGAAAATACTCTTACACTCCACACTACAGCACAGATTTTAAAGATACAGTACTCACTCATATATAGGCTCATAGTTTCATAGATTTGTACTAGGCTAACTGCTCATGTGAGCCATTTTAAACCTAGCCAATTACCCTATGTGAGTATCAAACCCCGCACCTCATGCCTCTTAGGTAAACATCTTAACCTTTATGCCAACCTCCCACAAGTATATATGTATATGTGTATGACTATATGGTTGCAGTGTTTATGATTGTGTGATTGTTAGTCAACTCACACACCATAGATCACAGTCATGCGAAACCCAATTCATCAACTAATAGAAGGTAGGAGGACAAGTCAGGCTCCTCCCAGGACCCGTAATAAGCCTATTACCTCTTCATGAGGTACTCTGAGCTGAGTTTAGGTGAGTTGTGATAGATGGGGTATGAGCTGATGTACAGCGAGGTATGTATAAATATATATATGTATATATATATATATATATATATATATATATATGTGTGTGTGTATATATATATATATATATATATATATATATATATATATATATGCATACATAGGGTGTGTGTGTGTGTGTAGTACATAATTATATCTAATCTATACCTATCTGTCTTTATATATCAGCACAAATATTGGCATCATGAATATCAATCACAACACAATGATTCACAAGTCACAGAATCACTTGAATGGGCTTTAACATGGGTCCAAAGGAGGACAGGTAGGTGTCAATGAAATGTGAGTCAACCAGCTGTGATAATTAAATTGCATGTTGATTATTGTGCCATCTGAGAGTAACTGCTCAGTGTGTGTGTGTGTGTGTGTGTGTGTGTGTGTGTGTGTGTGTGTGTGTGTGTGTGTGCATGTGTGTGTATGTATGTGTGTGTGTAGGGGGGGTATAAACCAGAACTGTATAAAGGGAAAGAGAAAACATCTAGGTACATATAGACAAGGACACAGTTAAACCATGGGTAATTATAGCAAATAATTGGCCTAATCAATCCTGCCTTTAACTGATGAGCAACATCAAAAGTAACTGAAATTTCACCCATATAGTCTTCTTCAGTACATACATATAAAAGCATAAATACACATATTTAAAAGAATGGTACCTATTCACATTACATTTTTCCAATCATAAAGCACAGACTGTATAGCATAAATGATATGTTTCAACAATTCAAGTTGCTATATAGAAACAACCAGTGCTTTCTGATACATTAAACCCCTATTGCCATCATAAATGAAAACTGTCTACAAATATGTATATGTGTGTGTGTGTGTGTGTGTCTGTGTGTGTGTCTGTGTGTGTGTCTGTGTGTGTGTGTGTCTGTGTACATATAGATAGATAGCTAGATAGATATACAGAAATCAAGCTCATGTATAAATTGAAAAATATATGATGATCCTATTGCATCATATGTTGGCCATCAGCATTAAATGCAAGTTCACAGACAACCAATAAACATTTTCATTCATTCTGAGATTCATTCAAAACTATTTTGAACACTTCCTGGGTTCACATTAAATTTATATATACAGGTGCACTTCACTCTGTCAGGTCAGGAGTTTGTCAACAAGTATTTGAAGTTAAGGTAAGTGTGATTTTGGGTTTTTAATGCTGAAAATTTTGAATATAACATGCCATTTGGAATTAGGTGTGGGTATATGTGTGTGTGTGTGAGTGTGTGTGTGTTAGTGGGTTAGGGCTAGATGTAGTGTTGTGCTTGTCTGATAGCTTTAAGTGATGTGTATCTGAATGCCTTGTATAGTAGTAGTATTATGGGAAACTGTTTTTCCCAAAGTAAGGTCTAGGGTTGCTGTTTGAGATAGGATCAGAGTTAAAGTTAGCATGCATTAATAAGATGGTGCAGGGGCAGTTGGTTGTAGTCGCTATCTGTTGAGTTTCAGTAAATATATTTTCAAAGAGCTGGTATTGAAGTCCTGTATTTTGATGCGTGTGTACTTTGATACTTCAACATAGATTCTAAATATTTAAATCACAATAAGTACAGTAAATACTTTTTTTGTAATTTTTGTAAATAACTTAAAATATTTTGGCACCCACTCAAGCTACAGTCATGCAGCCAGCAGCACTTTTATTATACTTCTGTGATCTTTCATACGAGACTAAACAGTTCCACTGTGTCACCTACTGCGGTGTTTAAAGAACGCTAAACATTATGATAATATAAATAAATATGTGGACAAAACATTATAAATCTTTAGCTGCACTAGAAGATATCAAGTATCAAAGCCTTTGTATTCCCATCATGAAAGCTTTAAAATGAAATCTTTCAATAGCTGGTAACATAGATAGCATGGTTTTGAAATTATTCATATAAATATGAACAGGCGATATAAGACAGCTATAGGTATCAGTAAGATGATCCCTCAGAAATTCATGGAGACATATAGTTGACAGAGTCAAGTCCTTGATCATATGGTGACATCTATACCATGCATGTCCCCAAATGCCATATTGCACTTATAAAATGGGCATCTGTATTTTTTGCCATTTGTGCTTAACTTTCAGAAGTTTATTTACAATAATTATATTTTTTGTAGTATATTCTAATGTAAAAGAATTGCTCCCAAGCTTAACTAATTGATTGCTGTGCAAGGGTGAAGCTTTTTAACTGTGCAGAATTCTGCTATGAAATTTTTAGGGCAGTTATTTAAGGGACCCTTCTGGAAAATTGTTGTACAGTTCTCTATTTCCATTTGTAAACAGGTTTCAGTACTACACCTTAAATCAGTGGCAGTCCTTCAAGTATTAATTTCCTGAGACAGTAAAACATTTTTGAATATAACCCAAAATCTTCATAAAATCACCAAGGATGGAAAGTGGTGCTTGCTGCAGTGCTGCTGCAACCCCCCCCCCCATTAAAAACAGAAACGAAATTAAGTTAAACTTAAATTTACAAAGTCATCTATTATTTTAGTTGACTTTCTGAATTTTCAGTTTTGTTCCAGGTCCTCTGAACTCTGCGTGCAAACATATGCAGAACTCCAAGGAGATCTGAAATTGAAAAGAAAATCAGCTTAACCAACTTGCTGGACTGTTTTCAAAACAGCCCCAGCATTAAGCTTACCAATATTAAGCTTACCCGATAATAAGTCAGTTTTAATCAGCACCAACTCCTGAGAATGACAGAAGCCTCACTCAATCAGCATCTTACTGGGTTGCTGAATGAAGCAGTGAGCTGTCTTTCCTATTGGCTCAGGCTGCCATAGGTGACTGAGACAGCGTGAACCAATGGGATGGAAGGAATTATCATGTGAGAGGAGACATGAGTGCAGGAACAAGAATTTATTTTTATTGTTCTTTTTTTAATTATATGTATTTTTAACAGGAGCTCTGCCTGGTACTGCCAGTGAACAGGAATAAATTTAACTACTTAATAACAATGGACGGGGCAGTGCTGCAGCGGTAACATTGTTGCCTCACAGCAAGAGGTTCTCCAGCTCAATTCTTGGCTGGGGTGCTTTCTGTGTGAAGTCTGCATGTCCACCCTGCATTCGTGTGTGTTTCCTCCTGGTGCTTCCATTTCCTCCCACGTTACAAAGACATGCATCTGGAGTGTTTCTCTCTGGGCCTCCACTGAAAATTGCCTTTGTTCCAAGTTGGACTTTCCCAGTAAACAAATGTTAAATAAATAAATAAAAGTATGCATGTGTGTTCGTGTATGTATGTACATAGGTAGGTAGGTAGATATGTGTGTTTGGGCACATGCACATTTTCAATTGTCCCAGATTTTATTGCATATTTTAGTCTGGGGTTTTTTTTGTAAAATGTTTGGTGTTCTAGCAAACCAATGAGGTCTGCAGTCACTAAATAACATTTATGTTTCAAACTTAACAACCTTCACACAAAATCATGGTGATGCAAAGCCTGTTATTCTAACAACTTTCAAAGTACATAAAGGTAATATCTGTCCCAGATTTCATTATTTTTTTTAACTTTCTCCTTCATTTTTGAGCCAAGCTGTAGAGATGTATTTGGGTGGCAATAAGTCTCACACTGTATTCTGACAATAGTGAGATAAGAAGATGAATTCTTATATGGCGGTTATTTACAGATTTATTCATTCATTCATTTGTCACAAACTCCTGTGGAATACAGTTGCATTCATATAACTGGTTGTGATTGATGGTTATATCTATGTTCTTAACTGTCAGAATGTCTCTGATGTTTTGAGTCATATTTTGATCTGTTCCCCATAAAGTTTGTGTTTTTTTTACAAATCAGTTGGGATTGCACTCAGTAAATAATGATAACCAACATTTGACCTTAAAACTTAATATCCTTCAGAAAAATAAAAGAAAGATCATGCAAAGCCAATTATCTAAGTGTAAAAAAAGGCAACAACTGTCCTTGATTTTGGTCCTTTGTCCTCTATTATTTTTAGTTTTCTCTTTGATTCTTGAGGTAAGAGACTTATGGGGTGATTTACACTACTCTGACAAGTGAGCTGAGAAGATAAATTCTGTGTGGCAGTTTTTATAGATTTATTCATTCATTTGAAGCAACCAAATACCTGAGCTATGCAGTCACAGTCCTACAAGCATCTGTAAGTAATCGATACATATCTGCGTGTGTGTGTGTGTGTGTGTGTGTGTGTGTGTGTGTGTGTGTGTGTGTGTGTGTGTGTGTGTGTGTGTGTGTGTGTATGTGTGCGCGTGCGCATGTGTAGGGGATTAAAATAAATTACTGTGACCACCAGATATTATTTTTTATTTTACTACACTTTAGTATTTGAGGTACATGCATATGAAAGTGATTGACACTGTTGTCATTTATTGATGTGAAGAGGTCATTATTTTAGCTTTGCAGAGGTAGTGTGCATTTGTGTGAAGCCAGCTTGCGGCTGCTTTAAGACAGACAGATATTTGAGGTGTGCATGTTCAGTTAAGTGGTTGTAACTGATTGAGTCCATGATGAAAATGACTGTATGTGTGGGGGAGAGGGGTTGCATTATATCTAAAAGTAACAAGTTGGTCATAATTTTTTCACTTTCCATCACAGTGAAACATTAGTTTTGTACTCAACAAGTAGCTGTCTTTGGCAGTCTGGGCAGGATGTGTTTGATACCAGGTGAACATTGGCAGAGTCTTGCATTGAGTAGTATCGCCCTGTTAACAGTTTGCTGGTCCAAATTTTGGTTATGATTCCTTACTTGTGTAGTCTGTTTGTACTCCTTGTTTCTGTATGTGCTTTATCCATGTGTCTTGGTTTATGTTTCCAAACCCTCAGTTGTAACATTTATATGTCTCTGGCTATTTGCACGTTTTTCTTTCATCCAAGTCTAACACCAGAAGGGAACTCAGACTCTTCTCAATTTATTGGAAAATTACTGTATTTTTTTTTTTTTTTTTTTAAGATTTGAACATTGAGCTTTAGACACAATTTATTTTTCCTTGAAAGAAAAAAATAACACTGAATTTTTTCCTTACCCATGATTTTTTGTTTAGGCCATCGTTAAATCAAAATGTTGCAAAAAATCTCTCATATGCACCACAGAGCATCTTGAATCCTATGCCTTATTGATGCCTAGCAGCCCCCAGATAGCCAGCTTAATTCAGTAGCATTTCTATTGTAGTGGAATATCAGTTATGGTATGTTAAAAGCATGGGGGAAGCTAAAAAATAAAACAACATATGAAAAAGCAAGAACATAGTAATTGTCGGAATGGTGTAGAGTTAGGATGAGGAAAACATTAGGGGGGCACAAATGAGACTAGTGTGCAAAAGGGGGTGCCCATGGAATCATTTGTCTAGGGCTTCATTTCACCTAAGACAGGCCCTGCTGTTTGCAGTCAAACATACCAGAGGTCTACAGTTGGACAAAGGGGCAGTAATGAGTGGTTATATACCAAGTCATTTTCTGAAAAGGTTTCAAGCCTGCATAAACTAAAGTACTGCTGGTGATTCTCTGCTGGGTGAGGAAAGTAAATCTATATTTTCTTGTCTGTGAATGATAAAACTGCTTTCTCTTTTACCTGCTCCATTTTGTTTTCTGTTTTAAGAAGTCTGCTAGGCCTGGTGTTTTGGTTGTATGCGAGAGAGAGAGAGAGAGAGAAACTTAAATTAGCTAGGCTGCACATTTCACATGTTTTTTCATTGGTCAAATTTTTGAGTTATATTTAAATACACAGTGAATTACTGGACCTTTGTCTTTTTTTTGAAAAGATTTCAAGCCTACATAAACTAAAAGCACTGCTGGTGATTCCCTACTAGTTTTTTCCACCTTCCACTTCATTGATCTGTTTTTTAAACCTGGTAATTTTAAGCTGCTCACCCTACTGTAAATTGAACTTAATAAGTTTCTTCCTTTCTACACTGCTGCTGACATCTTGAATTATTTATTTGCCTTTACTTGTGCTTATATTAAAAAAGTACATTTTGCCTCCCATTGTATGTTCTACTGATTTACATGTTCTAAATTCATTATATAGCTAGCTGTTGGATAAAGTAGTGTATTTTAATATCAAGAGGTCAGTGGATTTTCCATCTAGTACACTGGGAGGTAGCCTGGTCTGTCTAGGTTGGGGAAACCGTTTAAGATTTCTGCATGTAGTTTTATTGGCTGGAGGGCTTATTAATCAGCTTATCTTGTTTATTAGTACCTTTATAAATTCTGTGCAATTGAGTGGCTATTGGCTCATTTATATAAAGCCAAGACTTTTATTGAATAATCACACTTCTATAAGCTGTTTAAAGCACACTGCTATATCCATATCTTTAAGTTTGTTTGTGGTAGCATTCCATATCTTTTAAGTTTGTTTCTGGTAGCATTTCACTCAGGACACTCCTTTACTGTGTTTTTACATTAGGTGGACTGGGATTATTCCTCTAGTCATACTAGGGGTTTACCTAGTCTGTTTGAGCTGGGAAGCACACAAAAGGGCTCTAAGTATCTTTTTGTATTTGTCTTATATACTGTGATTGTACTTTACCAGTTTCAAAAATGTATTGTCTGCTGCTTCTTTAAGTAGTTAATTGCACTGTATTACATTGCATCTGTTAGTTGTAGGGCTGTTTTAGGTAATTTGTGTAGTTTTGTTGCACTTGGGCTGCAAAGTAGTTACCCTACATTAAGAAGGTGTTTTTCTGGCAGAAGTGAGCTGATCTAATCTGTCTGAGTTAGGGATTGCTGGTGGAAGGCTTATTGTGTGCTTTCCTGATCAGTAGTTAGCTTAAAACTTATCTCACTTAACTGATATTTAAGCCTTGCATTTGGGTGGTGCTGCTTTTCGTGCAGTCTCCTTCTACTGAAGCAAAAGCTTAGAAGGTAAGTTTTTCCCTGAACAGCAGTCATTGAAACCTGTCCAAGCATTTCTGCTGCTCTAGGAGCAACTCTGTTGCGCACTCTGCAGTGTTGACTTACTGATCAACCTTTGCCTACACAAAGTATAGGTCCCTCTTGTAGTCTTGCTACTACTAGCACAGTCCTGTCAAATTAACCCATTCCCTTCCCTAGTAAGACATACAGTAAAAGCCTGGTATCATGGAGGGGCAGTTTGCCATCATCTCTCTGACCAGCCTAATAGACATGGGCACCCTGAGACAATCTTGTAATTGTCTCATGTATACTAACAACCACTTACTCCAGAAACAAACAAATACTTTATATGGGAAATGTAGATTCACTATGAAATCAGAGGTAAGACTCTCACAAAAGAACAAATTGAATACCAAATAGATTGTCAGCACACACACTTCCCACACAAAATAAGGACACGACACATAAACCCACATATGCGGAGGTGGGAACACTTCACAATACCGAAATCCAAAAAGATCGAATTTCATATGGCTGAGACCATATGATCGAACTTTCCGAATCTCAACATTGTGAACGGAGATCTGCATACAGTATGGAATGGGAGATTTCCCTTTTCCTCGCTGTAGTGCGATCACGGAATTGGAATATTTAAGCAGCGGTGGTGTGGGGGGTGCAGGTTTTCCTTTTTTTTTTTGGATTTATTTTATGATGTCGAGTTTCTGAAAGTTCTATCATATGGTCTCAGCCATATGAAATTCGATCTTTCGGAAATTCGGCATTATAAAGTGAATCTGTGGAGGAACTCACTAGTAACTTACCAAAAGATTAGAGCCCTCCCAAATAGAAACCACTTACACACATAGCAATGCAAAAAACAACCACAACACATAATAACACAAGCACCAGTGTCTCAACAAATAAGCCCATAAGGTGTAACACCACAAAACCTAATGTATTGATCATAGGTGACTCCATTGTGAGACACATGGATGTTCCTCTCACCAGGCTAGATAAGGAGTGGGTTACAGTTAACTGCCTGTCAGGTGCCAGTATCCATCAAGTCACTCAACCACAAGTACCAGTATGACTCCATCATAGTTCATGTGGGAGTGAATGACTTGAGATGTACCTGAATGGACTATATGAAGAGAGACATTACTGAGCTCTCAGAGTATGTGTCACAGGCAGGTATAAGCCTAGCTTTAAGCAGCATTATCCTTCTCCAAGGATGCTGCCACAGTACAAACAAAAAATGTTTGACTTGAACAATTGGCTTAGCTTCTGATGTCAGTGCAAGGGGATCCAGTATCTGTCAGCCTAGGAAAACATGGTTGACAGGCCATGCTGCTTTGCCAAAGATCATCTGCACCTGTCTCCTCTAGGCTTTCAGGTGCTAAAAAAGCCATTAGCCCCCCTATTGTGTCTTTTTAGGCAGTGTCAAAATAACCATCCTCCCAACATAACAAAATTCTCTCTAGATAAACTCAAGGTACTGCTGCTTAGTGCTAGGAGTCTGAATTAGAAACTGCACACCTGGAAGAACTTCTCACTTTGGAAGACGTGGATATCTGTGCAGTCACCAAAACATGGTTCAAAGGCATAGAAAGCACCCTGACCATACACTGCTACAATGCCTTCTATATGTTCAAACCAAAAACTGAGCATGAAAGAACAATGTCCAATTAACTATAGGCAAGGCACCCTACCACATCATAGCTAGCTATAGGTCCCCAACATGAAACAAGAAAAGCATACTGCATACCTGAACTTACTGGAGTCACTTGCCATACAGCCCAAAACCTTCATGGGTGATTTTAATTATCCTAACATTTACTGGGAAACATATACAACCACAAATATGCTGGACCAGAGGTTTTTGGACTTTGTCAATGCAAATGTTGTAGAACAGCTAGTCAGCACACCCACAAGAGGCTCAAATGTCCTGGACATAGTATTCACTAACATGGGAGAGCAATGCACCCACCCTCCATGTGATGTCCTCCCTGGTAAGATTGTACTATAAATCAGTCTCTTTTGATGTAGTTTTAAGACCAGACACCCCATCAAGCTCAAAAATGCTTAAGAATTTTTCTAAGATAAATTAGCTTCTACTAATACTACTACTTCACACTCCTCAAAACTGAGGTGGAATCCTTTAAAGCCCCCGGGCCTGTGGAAAATACGGCCCAGACCGCAGAATCCTTTATAAACGCATTCTATGAACACCTTCAGGAATGCATGGATCATGCAATCCGAAATAAAATCAAGACCCAATCCTCCAAAGGCAGACATCCTGTCTGGTGGACCCCAGCCATAAACAAACTATACAATAGAAGGAGGAAGCTACTACATGACAGAGCAAAATCCCAAAAAGGGAAGGCATCTCTGATCAGTATTAGCAAAAAACTACGGGCACCCATAAAATCGTCTAAGGCCAGCTTCGAGAGAAAAATTGCACAGGACACTAAGGATAATCACAAGGCTTTCTTTAGTTATGTTAGGAACCTGGGTGGGAATTCCCAGATATGCTCAGAATTAGTCCAAAATGACAAAAAATACACCGAACCCACAGACATTGCCAACATCCTAGCTGACAGGTTCAGCGCAAACTTCTCCCCTCCCTCCCCACCAAAAGGGCAAATATCTATCCCAGCAGAGTGCTGCCCCCCTGACATCTCAGATGCTCAGGTAAGAGCCACCCTCTCCAAAGCAAAAAACACAGCATCAATGGGACCAGACGGTGTCCTGGGCTGCGTCCTACATGAACTCCAAGAAGAGCTAAACCCAAACATAAAACTACTGTTGAATCTCAGCCTTACTACAGGATATGTACCCAAAGAGTGGCGTACAGCAACAGTGGTCCCTCTCCACAGAGGTGGTGCCTCAACGGATCATGGAAACTATCGCCCCATAAGTCTGACTAGCTTGGTCTGCAAAGCTATGGAAAGGATCATCATGGACCTCATAAATAAAGATATTGGGGACCTATAGACACTGGATCCCACCCAGTTCGGCTTTGTTAAGGGCAGATCCTGCCTCTTAAACCTGGTTGATTTCTTTGAAACAGTCACCAAGGCCATTGATGAGGGGAAGGTGGTCCACACAGCCTACCTGGACCTCGCAAAAGCCTTCGATACAATACCCCACTCGGGCATTATAGATAAGCTCACCAGCTTAAATATAAACCCCTATGTCACTAGATGGGTTGCAAACTGGCTCAAGGACAGAACCTACATGGTTAGAATTGCTGGAGCCATGTCAGACTCCAAACCAGTTACAAGTGGCATCCCACAAGGCTCAGTCCTGGGACTTTTCTTGTTCGGTATATATTTCTCTGAGGTACAGGCCAACACGGAAGGACTGTGGCTGACCAAGTTCGCAGATAACTGCAAACTGGGCGCCATAATCGACTCTCCAGCTGACACAAGCATCCTCCAAAAGGGCCTCATAGAAACAGACAACTGGTGCCAGAGCCATGGCCTCAAGCTAAATGCCAAAAAGTGTATAGTCATCCCCTTTGGCAAAAACAAAGTGCCCACAAATTACCACATAGGTGGTAATCCATTAAGTACAGAAGAAGTAATTAGGGACCTGGGGACCCAAGTTGATAGCAATCTCTCATTTGACAACCACGTGACCAAAGTGGTTAGAAAAACATTTTATATAGCCCACCTAATCATGAAGGGATTCACATCTAGATCAGGGGAGTTCATCGTGCCTCTTTACTCATCCGTCATCAGGCCCATAATTGAGTACAATGCCCCTTTTGGGATGTACCTTACCAGACACCTGCAGCAACTGGAAAGACCCCAAAAGTACCTCACCAAGAGGATCAAAGGGCTCATACAGATGCCATATGCTGCCCGGTTAAAGAAACTCCAGCTCTACTCAGTGGCATACCGCCTGCTCTGAAGCGATCTGTGCCTGACGTATAAAGCCATGTCCAACCCGGAATTAATGGACACGCTGCACCTCAGAAAATCCAAATCCCATCGAGCTACGCGCTCGAGAGATTTGAACCTCAGCACTGAAATAAATAGGACATGCTGGAGGGACAGATTCATAACCCAGAGGTTCCCTTCACTCTGAAATAAAATCCCAGTCCAGGTTAGGCAGAGTCCCTCACTGACTCTCTTCAAGAGGAATCTTGATGAGTGGATGGGAGATCGTAGGTTTACCCCGGGTATCACTTCTGTGTCACTGTTAGACAGAGGCACAGTATACTAACCTCGAAAAAGGGCATAGCAAAATTAATTTAAAATGGGTGGCGAAAGCCAAACACACTCTGGCTAGGCTTATAAATGCCCTAGGGCAGATAGCCTAGTATGAACCTATGAACCTTTGAACCTAAGTGATGGTATAAGAAGTTTCAAAGCCACCCTCGAATGCAGATAACATGGACTCCAAAGCAGAGGTGTATACTAATGCCATGTATGACCACTTAATTAGATGTATATAATTGGTTGTACATGATCAGATTAAAACCAAGACTTTCTGAAAAAGCAGGCCACTCTGGTTACCAATAGTATAAATAGGCTATACAGCAAGAGAAAGAAACTAATGTCCAAGAACAAGAGGAATCTGGCTCAGCAGAAGAAATCCCCGTCTAGCTTAAACAAACAAATTAGAGATCTTCAGAAATAGACAACCAGACTTGAGCAAACCATTGTCCATACAAGCACAAAATCTATCAGAAAAATAAAATAAAATGGATACTGAAAGCATGGAAAATCAGCTAAAACAAACATTTTATTGAAGTCTGACAGGGGATCTGGGCTTAATAGGCATGTTTGTCTAAAACCTGTATTAAGATCTCGGGGGTTGAGAAAAAAGTAGTTTTAAGAAAATTTTTATATGCAGTATTTATATAAAACTGTTTTTGCTTTGAGATGTATGTGTATATTCCACATTATTAGTTATTGTTTTGCTATTTCTACTCTAATGCTCGTTTTGTTGCAGTTGCCTTTTAATTGTTTTAAGTGGGTGGGTCTGGTTTGATATGTTTTGATTGGTTTGAGCGCTCTATATTAATGTGGAATTTTGCACTACATCATGCTCTGATGAAGGGATACTTTATCGTGAAAGTACTTAACCCTGCTGTTCTCTATTAAAATGTTTGTTTTAGCCAATTTTCCATGCTTTCAGTGTCCATTTTTATATTATTTTTCTGATAAATTAGAGAGCTTGTCAAGTCCTCCAAACCTAAATACAAAGCAAAAATAGCCTCCCTAGCTAAGGATAATCACAGGGCATTCTTTAACTATGCCCAGAATCTAAAAGGGAATACCCAAATATGTACTGAACTGGTTGTGGGTAGCAACACCCATACTCAACCAGATGTAATAGTTAACCTGCTAGCTGACAGATTTGGTAAAAACTTCACTTCCCACCCCCTCCAGTCATGTCCCAAACTATACCTGCCACCATTCCTCAGCCTATTATCTCAAGAGAGCAGGTCATCTTGGTGCTCTCAAGGCCAAAATCACAGCATCAATGGGACCAGACAACATCCCAGGTTGCCTTTTAAACAACTTAAAACATGACCTAGAAAATTCACTTGGATTTCTGTTTAACCATAGCCTACGAACTGGCTATGCTCTGATGGAATGGAGGACAGCAACAGTAATCCCTCCACACAAAGGGGGGACCATCAAGCAACCTTGGGAATTATAGGCCCATAAGCTTGACTAGCCTCATCTGCAAGGCCATAGAAAGAATTATTATGGACCTTGTTAACAAAGACATATGTAATCTTAAAACTCTGGACCCAACTCAGTTCAGATTCGTTAAAGGTAAATCATGCTTGTTAAATATGGTTGACTTCTTCGAGAAAGTCACCAAGGCCCTGGACAAGGGAAAGACAGTCCATACCACCTATCTTGACATAGCCAAGGTATTTGACACAATCCCCCCACTCAGGATTATAGAGAAACTCTCCCAATTGGGAATTAACCCGTATGTTACCAGATGGGTCACCAGCTGGCTCACCGACAGGACACATACTGTCAAAGTGGGTGACTTCACCTCTAGCAAAAGACCAGTCACTAGTGGTGTATCACATGGTTCTGTGTCGGGCCCCTTACTACTCAGAATTTATTTCTCAGAGGTCCAGGCAAACTTCGACAGCCCTGTGGCTGACCAAGTTGCCTGATGATTGAAAACTGGAAGCAATCAATGAATCCCCCAGTGATGTTAATATACTGCAGACAGGGTTAACACAAAAAAGTATTGATGCCAAAGCCACTGATTAAAGCTAAATGCAAAAAAAAAATGCATTATTATTCCCTTTGGGAAAGGTGACATCACTTCTAATTACATTATAGACAGCACTTCCTAAGTGTACACCCAGTGGTACTTGATCTGGGTACTCAGGTTGATTGCAGTCTGAACTTTGACAACGATCCACAGTAGTAAGGAAATCCTTCCATGTGGCACATCTTATAAGTAAAGGCATTGCATCTAGAGTTAAGGATGTTATAATTCCATTATACTTAGCCCGCATCAGATCAATAATTGAGTACAATGCTCGCTTTTGCATGTACCTCACCAGACACATGCACAAACTGGAAAGACCACAGAAGTTTCTCACCAAGAAATTACAGGGTCCACAAAGCAAGTCTTATGTGGAAAGACTGATGGTCCTGTGACTATTTTGTGTCTCATACAGGTTGTTAAGGGGTGAACTGTGCCTAGCCTACAGTACAGTCTCTGACCCAGCCCTGATGGAAATGCTACACATTCATAAATCAAACAGCAGGAGGGTCACTTGCTCCAGGGATCTTAACCTAGCCTCTGACATGAACAGGTCATGCTGGAGAGGAGAGAGAGAGAGAGAGAGAGAGAGAGAGATACATCTCCCATAGACTGCCACTTCTCTGAAACAAACTTCCAGTTAAAGAGAAACAAAGCCCCTCCCTGACCCTCTTCAAAAGCAACCTAGATCAATGGATGGGTGACTGCAAATTCACTCCTGGGGTGGTGCCCATATCATTCTTATTATTAACTACCATATATCCTTACCTCTGCAAACTTCACTCACCTAATCACCAAAACCTGGGGCAACTTGGGATAAGTATGGCTGGGCTTGTAAGGGTTCTTTGGCCATTAGCCTAGTAACTTCCAGTGAACCTATGAGGCAGTCTATGGATGAAAATGATCGCATCTGTTGTTTGATCACTGGTAGTTGTCACTGACCTGTTTTTAGTAGACCCCCACAGTATTCCTTTTAGCCCCACCAATTCAGCTGCTTCCTGCAGTCCCTTCCCCCTTGCTTCGATGTCATCACCCACCACTGCAAATCACTAATTTTCATTATAATATGCAATACAGTTGTATGACGTAATCACAGTAATAGCGCACAATCAAAGATGATAGAATGTACAAGGCAGCTAGGCCATGTGGCCATTTACACCTTGCCAGCACCTACCTTTAGATCTTACCTCCTTTTATAAGGAGCAACAAGGACTTCATACATGGAGTGAATTTATCAATACCCATCTGACTGTCTAATCCCATCTTTAAAAAAAATAGTGCATCACATTACTTTATCTGGAGGGGATGTTTATTCCAGAAAAGGGGTAATTGTTGTATGATAACTTTTGACTATCCACTGTGATTTGTTTATTTGCTAAAGCAGGTGCAGATATCTGGTTTTAGTCTTCACAGACTGTTTGTTTTATGAAGAAGAGGTCCTGGACTCCCAAATCCTTAATGGCCCAGAAGACAAGGCACAGGTCACCCACAAGGGGTCTGTAAGACACCACATACAGGGACAAGGCCTACAGCCTCTCTTTACAGCTCAGGATTTTTAGTCCCATGATTTTATTAAAAGGAACTTTTGGGGTCTCTCTAGCTGCTTGATATGTTTAATAAGATACATTGCAAATGAGCATTGCATTCTATAATGGATCTGATCAGCGCAGACTATAGATGGATCAAGACTTCTTTGAACCTACAGAAAAAACAAATCATTTATGATAAGCTGTGGCAAACAGGAGGATTTCCTGACTGCTGCTGCAATGTGATCATTAAAGGAGAGGGAGTTGTCTCCCCATATTCCCACATTTCCCACAGCATCTTTGTTTTAGAGTGGGCTGTTTTCCATATTGTAAGCTGGTTGGAAGGTATGTTTGCCAAATGCAACAATATTGCATTTTTTAGCATTTAGTTTTAGCCCACTGTGAGTACAGCAGCTACTAATATGCATAAGTTCAGTTTGTAGCTTCTGTATTTCAGAACAGAATTCAAGTATAAAACCCATTTTGCACCAGTTATCAAACTTGGTTAACCAAAGGTCACGGTTTTTGATTCAGAGATCAGAGGAGTATATGTTGAATAACAAAGGTTCTAGCGTGGAACCCTGTTATACTCCACTGGTTACTTTCACGGCCTCTGAGGCTATGCCTTCTGCCCTCACATTGTGGGTTCTGTCCCTCAGCCAATTAGCTGTCCATCTAACTACACAGGGATTGATTTGGAGTGCATTTAGCTTTTTATTAATGTTGGCACATTGTATAGTATCAAATGCTTTATCAAGGTGATCACTGTTCATGGCTTTCATAGGTAGGTTCATAGCTAAAAACAAGCCAATTAGTCTGCAGGCTATTACACGCCTAACCTGTATCTATGAGGTGAAAACCTTAACCATAATGCCAGTTCCCCCCACTCTTTACTGTCTTCAAAAAAGGCTTGCTTTACCATCTGAAAAAAATCCAGATTCATTAGAAAGATTCTACCCTTAACACAAACTGCTGAGTTCAAGTCTTACAAGATTTTTTTTATGTTGTAGTTAATCAGGTCTATCCTGACCTGTTCCATGGCATTGCAGATGAGGTTCATTAGGCTGATGGATCTGCAATTGCAGTGTTCCATGATGGAGATACCGCTGTCAACAGGTATCACAACGTCAAGAATAAACCCAGTGGATAAGTACAGGCTGAATATTTATTTGTTTGTTTGTTTGTTTGTTTGTTTGTTTGATTGTTTGTTTGTTTGTTTGTTTGTTTGTTTGTTTGTTTGCTTGTTTGTTTGTTTGTTTGTTTGTTTGTTTGTTTGTTTGTTTGTTTGTTTGTTTGTTTAACATTTGTTTGCCAGGAAAGTCTGACTGGGCCATAAAGTGCCCATTTTCAGTGGAGGCCAAGGGAGAAAAGCTCCACAATCACAGTATTTCAAAACTCAAGTACAGATATTTACAATCACAAAGTATCATGTTAGACTACAAATATAAGAGTGGAAAAAATGTAATAAGAAAAACATAGAACATATGTTTCATAGTAGAATGCAATGCAAAAATAACATGGGTTGGAGAATATGTGAGGAAAAATTATGCCATAATATTTGCTACATAAATTAATATGTGGTAAAAAATATCTGAGACAATTCTAATAAGATATTTTAAGAGATATCAGAGATTACATGATTAGAGACAGTGAGCTGAAATTAAGTGATGTCTTAGTATGAGAGAGGTGTTCATATTATGGTTATAGAAAGAAAAAGGATGGAGAGAAGGAGATAATAAGAAGAATGAAGGGTAGGGTGTCTTCAGGTAGCTTAGGAGAGTAGGGAGGAAAGAGGTAGAGGAAATGTGCAGAGATTAATTAAATAAGGTAAGGCAGTGGGGAAAACAAAAGGAGTGGAGTAGGAGGCTGTAGAGGATTGTGAGTGATCAAGGTTGAAAGGGGTGAGTGAAGTATACTGAGTAAGTTCAGACAGGACTGGCACAGGAGCAGGCCTATGATTTTGTATAGTATTTATTTTGGGAGCATTTAAAGGTGGGTAAGTTGGAAATAGTTCTAGTGGGTAGAGGTAAGAAGTTCCATTTTTTTGCTACTGAGTATGAGTATAGGTTTTGTCCAGGGGATTTATTTGATTTATTAATGGTGAGACGTTGTTTGTCTACTGATCTAAGAGTTCTTTTTGGAACATACATATTGATTAAAGGTGTATGAGCTGGGCAGGCTAATGGTTTGTGTATGCTTTTATGTACTGTTATAAGTTGAATGTAGGAGAGGTGGTGGGCCAGTTCTCGCCAACTAATGGTATGCAGAGCTTTACAGTGGTGGGTAAAGGAGAATGAATTAGTAGCAAATCTGGCAATTTTGTTGTAGCAGTTTTCAAGGTTTTTTTCATGAATAATTGTAAATTAGTTAGAACTGGTGCTCCATAGAGTAGGGAGGGCAGAAAGTAGGTTTTGGCTACAGTGATTGTTATGGGTAAGCTCAGAAAATGTTTGTTTCTGTATAGCATGCCTAATTCTTGATAGGTTTTCTTGATATTGCTTTGGATGTGGAGGTCACATTTAAGATTTAATCTGTTATGACCCCTAATAGTATGATATGGTGTACTAAATTGAGTTCAGTGCCATTTGCTAAAAAGATTTTGAAAGATGCTTTAAGGGCATTTGATTTTGGGGTAAAGATGAGCAATTTATTTTTTTTTTTGGGGGGGGTAGTAGGAGTTGTGCTGTTGTAAGCCAGGTTTCAGTGGATATGACAGCTTGTTGAATGACTTCTTGGAGCTGAGTTATTGAATCAAGGTGCCTTCACAAGCAGATGAATGTAGCATATTGATAAAAAATATTGAACATTAGTGGGACAAGCATGGTTCCTTGTAGGATTCCTGTGGAAGTTGGAAGGTATGCAGAGATGGACCCTTGCCATTTTACAGCTTGTTGCCTGTTGGTAAGGTAGCTAGAGAACCATTGAATAGATGGGGATGCTAGACCCAGTGTGGGAAATTGATTGATGAGTTTACTGTGAAAGACCATCTCAAAGGTTTTTTGATAGATCTAGAAATAATGCAGATAAAAGTTTATTAGAGTTGCAAGCTTTATTGACAAGTGTCTGTAAATTATAGTAATGCAGTAGAGGTTCTGGGGTCTGGCTGAAATCTATGCTGTGTATTGGTGGTTAGCTTATTTTGCAAGAAGTAGTGGAGAAATTGTTGATGAATATATCTTTCTGGGATTTTAGAGAGAGGAGACAGGATGGCTACGGGATGGAAATTTGTAATGTCAGTGGAATTACCTGCTTTATGTATGGGGTAGTGTGTGCCATTTTCCACAAGTTAGGGACATGCGATTCTGTTATTGATCTATTAATAAGAATGCTGATTGGCTATGCTATTGCATCTGCAGCTAGATTTAAGTATTCTGGCAGAAGGTTGTCGGCTGAGGAGGAACAAGGTTTTAGTTTACGTAAAGGCTTTTTATGAGAGTTGTAGAAAATGGTTGAAACATATGTGAATTGTGAGGTTGCAGATAGGTGGGTTTTGTGAAGGAAATGTGGCAGGGTCCATGGTAGTGGAAGCTGGCTGTGTGGAAGGGGGTATGTCAGGTGAGTTTGAGGTTAAGTTGGCTATGAATTCAATGAAGTATGAATTGAAATAGGTAGCTGTTTGAAGTGGTGGGAGGGCATCTGGGTATGAGCTGAGTTCTTTTTTGTACCTGGGCAGATGAGAGAGGATATGGACGACCACATTTTTTAAGGTTGTTTTTATGGCTATGTTGTACCTAAGTATAAGGCTTTTTATCTCTATCAACTTGTTTCTTAACTTGGTTTTGTAGTTGTCTGAATATTTGCTAATGTTTGTCATTTTTATTTATTTATTTTTTGTTAGTTAATCCATGCTTTGTCTCTGTCTTTCATAAGGAGTTTACATTGCTTGTTGAGTCATGGGGACCCTGTGGGGCTAAGCTGTTAAGAGTATGTAGAAATGCTGCACTGAAGTATTAAACTGTATCATTTAAGGGGAGTCCTTTTAGGATGGACCAGTTAACTGCCTTCAGAGATTCAGTGAAAGACTCATTGGAGAATTTGGAGAGATTACAGGTACTTTTGAGCTTATGTTCCTTTGTTAGTTGTGTAATACCCCTATCGATATAAGATGGCAGGTGATCACTTAGTGTATCAGGGAGGGTATCTAAGGAGGTAAAACTGACGGGTTGGTAACCAGATTGTTGGGAGTTATTTTTGTCATGTCTTGCTGGTTATTAATAAGCTGAGTGAATCCAAAGAGGTTCATGTTGTTGATCACTGAATTTGCAGGTAAAGACTTCCAGTCAATGTTTACATCACCCAGGAGGATAATTTAATTTGTGATTATATCTGTTATCCAGAATAGTATGTTTTCAAGTACTGGAATGTTCTGTCCTCATGGTTTATATAGCATGGCAATGCATATGCTCTTGGCTCTATTAAGTTTTAGGAATTAATTAGAATTTCTGCTTTGCCAAAAGTTGGGATTGTGCCTGCATATGGAGTTACTGTGAACATATTTTGAAAAAATATAGCTATTCTGCCTGATATTTACGTGTTCTATTAAGCCGAATGATATTATAGCCAGAGGATAGTATTTCAGCATCTTTTATTTCAGGCTTTTGCCAGGTCTCAGTTGTGGCTAGGATGTCTGGGTTGTGTTGGGTCATCAGTGCATGGAAATCTGTGATTTTGTTGCATATGCTTATAATGTTTAGAGTGATTCATTTTAAACTTTTAGGGTATATTTTATGGTGTGCAGTTTGATTGGAACTTGTGTTGGGGAGGATGTCACCACATTGATATATATGGTGGAGAAAGAAGGTTTGTTTGTTATGGCATTTAAAGCAGAGATGGGTAGAAGCATTACCTTAACATTGGGAGTGAGATTATTTAGTATTTTGGGTGGTATAACAGTGGAATGGAGTTGTGGGAAATAAGCTTGAAGAGATTTTTGAGTAGCTAGGGAGGAGAAGGTTGATAGGTGAGGATGAAGTAATGGTTAAGGTGTGCTTATTTATTACTAGTACTGGTGGTGATATTAGAAATGAGAGGAGGAGGATGAATAAGGTAATACAGGAAGGGAATAGCGTGGTTAGTGTTCTAAATATCTTGCAGTATGGTTACATGAGGTAATGAGCAGTGATAGTGTGGAGAGCAGGTAGGTTTTGTTGGGGAGGGAGCAGAGTGAGATTTGAGAAGGAATTTAGAACAGAATTGGGTGGTGTAGGTATAAAGAGAACAGTTTGGCATTGGATAGCAAGTTAGGTACAGGATATGAGGGTGAGTAGAGGAAGTGGAGTAAGTGAGGTATAAGTGTAGATGTAATGGGGGTGGGTAGGAATTGGGGGTAGGACAAGGGAGTGGAGTGAAGCCCGACCATAGTGAGGGCTAATGGAGCAGATTTGTCCACACTGGAGTAAGTACCTGGAAGACTATCTGTAAAACTGCAGCAAAACAGAAGGCAAGACAAATCCTGATAATTTTAAAGACAATAAGATGAGCTGGTAAATTGCTGTTAACATGCATGTAAGTTAACTGGAAAACATAGCATTGCAGTGACTTTGGCTTTGAACAATGTTATAGTAGTTAGATAACAACTGAGATGAGGGGAGGACCAATCAGGTACTTCAATGCAATGCAGTTACCTCACCACCACATATAGTTTACCAACAAAACAATCAGTGAGGTAGAATGTTTATGGATAAAAAGACACAGTCTTTGAACTCTATAAATACCTGACAAGAGTAACAGCATTTAATTTTATGGTAATGGGCTTTTATTGCCTTTCTAGGGAAGTTTTACACAGCTCGAGTAAAATATGCTAAAGTATTAATTTACCTTCACCTTCAGCAGTAAAAAGCATGTGTGTGTGGGTGTCCCTCCAGCAGAATCAACACTACAATATAGAACACACCAATGTATGAATGAGGGAAAACAAGTTCAGTTTGAGTCTTGAAAATTGCTTTACATAGATTTTAACTGTAGGTATTGTTTCTTGTGAACTTTTGCCACTGGAGGTGAAATTCAGCTGTACAAGTTCCTTAGGTAGTGTGATATGTTAACTTTTCAACAGCAATTGTCAGACTTACTCTGTTCTTGGTACACTGTGAGACAGATCAAAAGAAATTAAAAACAATTAGGATTGTTTGATGGTTGAACTAGGTAGATAATGCAGCAGAGTATAGACAAATAGCACTTTAAGTAGTGCTTGGCAAACATAAGTAGTGCACAATATTTCACAGCTGTGCATTTCTGCTTTATAGATTTTAAACAGGAAACTAAGGAAGCTATCAGGAGATATGTCTAAAAACAAAAATGGAGGCTGCCACAGTTTAGAAGGACAGAAGGAAAATAAACAAACTAACAAGAGATGTGTTAGTATGCA